>NC_135423.1:26441469-26741469 GCF_051991245.1 Festucalex cinctus | reverse complement strand
TTTTTACCATGGTGTTGTCCCAGGTCTTGAGATGGTACATCCCAAGTTTGAAGTCAATTGGATTAACCGTGTAGGAGAAGCAGGCAAAAGTATGACCCCTGTAAATGTGCAAAAATTGGCCAAAATTGGACATTTAAATACTCATATCTCACTTCCTGTCTATTTTAGGGTACACACATCAAAGAGGTTTTTGTTCATCTGGATGTGCTACAGGTGCCACACAATTTTCATAGCCGTCGGACAATCGTAGCGGGCCAGGGATCTGTTTAACCAATGTAGGTGGCGCTATGGAGCCATTTTTCTGTTATCACCTATGGCGACTTTAAAATATCAAATTTTTCGCCAGGCCTGACGTGTGTGTAAAGTTTGGTGAGTTTTCGTTCACGTTTAGTGTCTCAAAAATGTGATTGTTTGCGGAAAAGAATAATAAAAAAACTTTATAAAAAGAATTCCTACAAAAACAATAGGGCCTCGCAGCGGCACCATTGTTTTTGTAGGAATTCTTCTTCTTATTATTATTATTATTATTATTATTATTCTCCGCAAACGATCACATTTTTGAGACACTAAACGTGACCGAAAACTCACCAAACTTTACACGCACATCAGGCCTGGTGAAAAATTTGATATTTTAAAGTCGCCATACATGATAACAGAAAAATGGCTCCTTAGCGCCCCCTACATAGGTTAAACGGATCCCTGTCCCGCTACGATTGTCCGACGGCTATGAAAATTGTGTGGCACCTGTAGCACATCCCAATGAACAAAAATCTCTTTGAAGTGTGTACCCTAAAATAGACAGAAAGTGAGGTATGAGTATTTAAATGGATAAACTCTGTAGGAGGAGTTTGTTAAAATATGACCCCTATGAAATGGCCAAAAAAAATGGCAACACATTCCAAAGTAAATCAAAATGGCGGACGTCCTGTTAGGTTTAGCATATGGTTCAAAAAGAGTTTTTTGTACCTCGAGGGGTGTTATATACCTCTATAAATGTTGGTAACTCTATGTGAAACGTACAGCCGGGTATGCTTTGTTAAAGAGGAGTTTTTTTTAGCTCAAAATGTGATGCCCGGCCCCTGGGGGACTTCCTGTTGGGTTTAGCACAGGGCACCAAGAGACTTTTTTGTACATCTTGGGCTGTTATATATGTCTACAAATTTTCGTAGCTCTAGCTGCTTCGTACAAATGGGAATGCTTCTTTAAGGATATTTTTTTCCCTTTGCAAACAGTGCATGCCATGACAACAGCGTGCGACGAAATACAAAGCTTTCAATAACTTTTCATCTTCAACATCTTAAGATGAATCACACCAAGTTTGAAGATGATCGGATAAACACTGTAGGAGGAGTTCGTTAAAATACGACCCCAATGAAATGGCCAAAAAAATGGCAACACGTTCCTAAATAAATCAAAATGGTGGACTTCCTGTTAGGTTTAGCATATGGTTCAAAAAGAGTTTTTTGTAGGTCATAGCCTGTTACATATGTGTACCAATTTTCGTAGCTCTAGATTAAACGTACAACCGGCAATATTCTTTTAGTTTCCACCACTCAAAATGTTCACTGGCATCAGACTTATCCAAACATATATATATTTTTATTTATTTTTGATAGCCTCTATGGACGTTAAAAGCAGTATCGTGAATGAAGGATATGCTTAATAACTCCCCGGTACATGCTTCAAAAAATCCCAAACTTGCCATGTATATTTATAGTCAAGGCGTGAAGGTATCTCTATGACAAAATTCAGTTATAAATACAGCGCCACCTAGTCCTTGAGGCATAAAAAAAAACAAAAAAAAACAACAACCCCACTTACGGTATTTTGTACAAAATTTGTGAACTCATTGTAAGTGTAATAACTAAGTCATTTATGAATATTCTTTTACTTTTTCCACTACTCAAGATGTTCACTGGTATCAGACCGATCCAAACATATGTACTTTTTTATTTTGTTTTATTTATTTTTGATAGCCTCTCTTCACAATAAAAGCAACATCGTGCAATGAGTACGAGCAATGATGGGTATATATACTTTTGCAAAAAATACCAATCAGGTCAACTCATTCCCTAAAAATAAAAAAGGACGCTGATTTTTGCAGATCTTAACAATCACCAAAACCCATTGAGCTTGACACACACATCACACCTAGCAAAAAAAATCCACATGTAAAGGTTTATCATGCCATGTTAAAAGAAATTTTGCTCCTAATGTGCCAGTACCCCAATGTGCGAGAACCCCAACGTGCAAGTACCCCAACGTGCAAATACCCCAATGTGGCCCGGACTGCGAGGGCCCTTTATAGCTGCTCGCAGCTCTAGTTATTATTATTATTTTAATCATAGACCGACATAAACGTGTTAAATACGACACAAATTCACTTACCGGTAACACAAATAGCTATGACAAGGAATAGCGTCTTTATAATGTCATTAACTCATTTGCTCCCAAAAACGTATAAATATGTTCTATTTTAAATATTACCATGCTCCAAAAGACGTATTTATATGTTTTTATGCTTTTTTTTATGCTAGAGCATATAGGAGTCTTTGATGCAGCCTCTGAACTGAAGAGAATGCTTCAAGCAATGGTAGTTATTACAAAACCGACCAGCAGGTGTCAGCAGAGTATAAGAGATCAACATCAGGGCCATGTTGCAAAAAGCTCTTTTTTCCCCACTGTTTTAAACAGATTTGTGAATAATGATGAAACTTTACTCGATTTTAATGCCAATTTCTGCAAAATGAAAAGAGATAGAAATATAGCTTTTTTTCTGATGAAAGAAGAGACTCATCTTTTATTTTGGTAGGTTCCATGTTTGATAGCAATAGGACACAATATGCAAAATCAGTCAAAAGCCAGTAAAACCGTGAAAAATGTGCTGGGAGTGATTGAGTGAGTGACTTTTATGATTTGAAAAACATGCATCAATACCTGTCTTCTGCATCACTCTCCTCTGACACACCAATTCCCTCTCTTCCATACAATGGCAATCCGCCAGCTGCGCTATGGTATCGGCGTAAGGCTCCGCTTCTCTGCTTTCAGAAGCCATTGGAATTACGTTGCTAGTGGCAACGGTTCAGAAGTTACGGTTATTTAAAAAAAACTTTCCAGTTAGGTTGTATGAGGGATAATTAACTTGTAAATAACTTAATAAATAACTTGCCCAGGCAAACCTAGCAGAATCGCGGGTGGACAAAGCTGTTGTTGTTTAGACTGCGCGCTCTTGGGAGGAAGTGGAAATGACGGAAACTACGGCGGCTTAGATTAACCAAAAATAGTGCGGGGTTGAAAATCGAAAGTGCCGATGTGAGCGTTTTTAAAACCGTTTTAACCAGAAAAGATGGTTACAGTTCAAAATCGATTTATCGAACAGCCCTAATGTAACCTGGTAATAGCGAGATTGATATTGTGCTGCACTCAAGGGAGTTCTCCACAATATCAATTTGGTACCTTTTCACGGTAATTTGCTCGGGAAAGGTGGGACATTCTGTACAATAATTCGAGCTGATTGGAGGATGCGGCATTGTACACATTTGTTTTAACCAATTATGGCCACGGTTGAAAATTTCGTCTTCTTTCTTGTCGATGGGAGTGAGGGGAAAGCACGGACATCTTACAAGCTAGAAATGCACGAAGCGCCTCTCGCTGTTCAACATTCAACAAGGAAACGGTGAGTAATTCTGCAAGAACAGAATTAATTATAGCGTCCATTCGTCCATGTTAGGTTTGTTTATTAGCGCCTGCGTCGGCGCTGACTTCCTGATTTCGTCACAGTTGCATATCCCGCCCCAAAACACAATGTTACTCTGTGATTGGTCCGAACCAACAGTGGTTCGGATCGGTGGAAATCAACGGGAGCGGAGATGTATTCTCCGGAGTTTGTGAACTCACGTACACCGCGAGAATTCATGTGATGCTTTTTTGGGGGGGGGCCAGTCCAAATGCTAAACTCTTGAGCAGTCACCGATGTCGATATCAAGCACCGATTTTTGCTTTGTGTTGTTTGCACTTGTTTCTTTCCTACAGTATACTAAGGTTGGCAGTTTTTTCTCTCTTATTTCTAAGTATTCTGCCCTACTTTGAATGTATAGTGTATATTTTAGCAGATAACTCTAAGTGCTCCAAATGTCAAAATGATAATGATGAAGATCAAATGCCAAGTCTTCTTGTTTCAAGCTGTTGTTATACACATTTATTCAAAATAGGGCTGGTAATTAATAAAGTCTAAGGTCAAATTACACCCACCCCATTCTGAGCAGGGCTGGACATTCATAGAAAAAATAACAATCACGATTATTTTCATTAAGACTAAAATCACGATTAATAAAACAATTATTAAACAATTATTTTAAACAATATTTTGTCAACTACTAAAATTCAACTACTTAAAACTATGATCATGGCCTTACACTAATTCATCCACCACATTGAACACTTTATTCTTGAACAGTATTCTTTTTGTCAATTATAACTCTCATGTGAAATTCAAGCCTCTTGTATTTTCATTCTTCATTTTCAAACTTAAGCATTACATTACCCTCAGGGTTTGTACTTTGTCATTTGGAAATGTGTGTTCGTGTAACAAAAAAAAAAAAAAAAAAGTAATTGGATATTTGTATCCTTGAATTTTGAGGAAAGTACATTTTTATAGAATCCTTGAAAACTCGGCTTTTATAAAATGTCTTAAAATAGAGCTTAAATTAACAAGAAACTAAAGTAAAATAAGAATATACACTAAAATAGCAATTGACTACTGAAATAAATACTGCATGTTACTGCGCAATTTGGCCTCTTTGAACTTACAATGAGAACAGAAGAAAGTTGTCATTGAATTCTTAAAATAACTTGTTTTTCCCACATTGAGAAGAATTTTGAGAAGTGTTATCGTACCTCCCGCAACCCTTGTGAGGAGAAAGCGATTAAGAAAATGGATGGATGGATGGATGGATGGATGGATGGATGGATGGTTATTGTACCTGTGGTTATGTTTCTGCAGCATTTGTGTGTGAATATTCATTATTTGAAGGCATAACACTCCCAAAGTTGATGCTACATTTCCGTTAGCACTTGAATGGACTCCTCCATTAGCATTAGCGCTAGGCTAGCGGTCTTTTAAAAATGAAGCCTGTTCTGTATTTAAATATACAGTGGGATGTAATACTTTTTGTCATGTTTTTAGTTTTACAGTTAACTCCAATGGGGTGTCGTGAAATAGCTTAAAGGATACTTAAGGGATGTCAGAATCACATTGAATCGCTCCGGACTAGCTACATTGTAGCTGCTACAAGCAACATAGTGCATTCAGGGTATTATCACAACGTAGGGAAGCACGTTAATCACGTTAATGCACGTTAATCGTTTTACTTTGATTATCATGTTTTAAAGATCAAGAAAACCCATTAGAATTAACGGTCCAGCCCTAATTCTGAGCGGCATGCATACTTCACATCATGGCCTCACTGATGCACATTCTTTACAATGGTGATATGGTGGTCAACAGAGCAGCGCTAGCTCATAGACAGAGGTGGGTAGAGTAGCCAAAAATTGTACTCAAGTAAGAGTAGCGTTACTTCAAAATAATATTACTCAAGTAAAAGTAAAAAGTAGTCATTAAAAAATTTACTCAAGTAGAAGTAAAAAAGTATTCGCTGAAAAGAATACTTAAGTACTGAGTAACTGCTTGAACAATGTCTGATTTATTTTTTCAAAACAATGTAATCAGACAGACAAAAACATTCATTCTGTTGACACAAAAAAATATCAGGCTATGAGTTTACAGGCGAGGAAGCCATTGAAATCACACATTCAGTTTAATTTGCAAAGTTAAATTATATTAACTATATTAGAGTAGGATTTCTGATGATTAATGTATTAAATCTGAGTGTACACCTGAAAATATTGTGGTCACTATATTTCTGTTAATACCCATCCAGCAAAACAATTTGTTAGCCTAAATCTTTTTTGTTGACATATGCTATCATTGCTACATTGAATAAGAATGGCTTAACGTTGATATGTTTTCTTACCAGGTTCTGGAATTACATGGAATCAAGTGTTTATCTCTTACCAAAACTTCTTTACAGTTAATAATTTGTGACACTTAGTGGTTACTGCCAATTCATGCCTCCATATAATATGTATCATCATCTGTTTTGTTTATGGAAAAAGTTAGTGTATGCAAAAGAGTCTATGTGAAAAGTTCCTTTTCAACACTTAAGACAAATAGCTGCCTAAATACAGCAAAAAGGGAATTTAGGTCAAACTTCCCGCGACGTGTTAATTCAGGTTCGATGTGGAATTTTTATATTCCGAAATGTCCGTTTGTTTCGGCAGACACATAAGACACCGCATTATAAAGCTGTTATTCCGCACGGCGTGTAAGGTAAACATGCTAATTATATGAGGCCATGGGTGTTCGGGGTCCGTGTACTTTTCGGCCATTCGTGTTTCCTTCTGAAGCAAGGATACGGAAAACGGAAAACAAACCGATTTCCGTTTTTTTTTTTTTTGATTTATATGAACAAATAACGGGAAACGAGTCGTCTCCCGTTTTTGTTGAAATAATAATGAAAAACGGGAAACAAGCCTTATCCGATGTTCTATTATGTGTTTATTTAGCACAAATCGGGAAATGAAATGTGGCCATAAACCGTTTTTCGCAAGTTGGTTTCTCCTTGACTGGAAGCCGTTCATCTTTTGCGGCACGTCACAAGCTGCTGCTGCAGTGGAAGCTTGCTGCCCCCTAGTGTCTATTTCGAGGCACTGACAGACAATGATCTAAGAGTAAGAGCCACCTTCGGACATTTCTGTCCGAAAGTCCTCTTATAGTTCCAAATTGGCTACACAGATGTGTAGCGATTTCACTAGACGTCATGCCATTATTTTTCATTTCCACTATCAAGTTGTGATAGCCATCTAAAGCCATGTTTGGAAGTCCCGAGGAATAGGTGCCAACAGGGACCTCGAAATAGACACTAGGGGGCAGTAAGCTGCTACTGCAGCAGCAGCAGCAGCAGTGACGCGCCGCAAAAGATGAACGGCTTCCGGGTCAAGGAGAAACCAGCTTGCAAAAAACGGTTTACGGCCACATTTAATTTCCCGATTTGTGCTAAATAAACACATAATAGAACAACGGAAAAGGGCTTGTTTCCCGTTTTTCATTTTCATTTTTATTTCAACAAAAACGGGAGACGACTCGTTTCCCGTTATTTGTTCATATACATCAAAACAAAAAACGGAAATCGGTTGTTTCCCATTTTCCGTGTCCTTGCTTCAGAAGGAAAAACTAATGGCCGAAAAGTACACGGACCGTTCGGCTTCGTCCTCTCCTGCTGCCATGTTCCAAATGCCGACAGCATTTCCGCTGTCTGTCGTCACGTGACTGCATTGTTACGTTTGATTGGTAGAATGTTAAGGGAAGGAGTCGTCATGTGATTAATGTTGCTACGTCTGATTGGTGAAACGCAGCAGTCATGTGGCAGAACCGCTGTTGGCATCTCTGGTAAAGATAATGAGTGAAAAAAAGGAGAAAAAAAAAGTAACGACTTTAGTGTGGCCAAATATAGCGGAGTAAGAGTAGTGATCCTTTGTCACACATCTAAGTAAAAGTAAAAAGTATTGTCTGGTCAAACTACTCTTAGAAGTTTTTTTTTTTTTTTTTTTTTTAAGTTACTCAAGTACATGTAACGGAGTAAATGTAACTTGTTACTACCCACCTCTGTTCACAGAAGCACACTTTTGCCAGTAATTTGTAATAGGTTCTGGCTTGTGGTATCAGGCAATGAGCAAAAAAACAGTCCCCAACCAAGTTAGTCAACATTTGAAACAAAGACACGCAGGAGATTTGGAGAAATGTTGCCATGTGCGTGAATCATAGGAACGTGAGAACATCAGAAGAGGCAACCCAGAAAAATTCACCACTCTACAATTTAGCCAAGACATTTAGCCTTGAGTTATAAATTAAACACAAAAAAACCCCAAAACAAATCCTGATTAAAAACAGAAAAAAAAATAGCAGGTCCAACAAACAGACAAATGAAGGCCTTTTACCATATAGCACGCTCCCACAAAACATCTTCATTTTTTACTGTCCTCAAAGCAGCCATCCCACAGCATGCGGCAATGAAAAATAGATGATCAGCTTGTGAGTGAAGGCGAATCCAGGTGCCAATGCAGTATGTATATCATTCAATTTCATGTTTGTGCTAATGCACTATGCATGAGATGTCCAAGCATCATGCAACATTCAGCAGGTGAGGGAGGCTGTAGGTGAGGCCGACACAGCCTGCAGCCAAGGATGCCTGCTTTTCAAAGTAGCATTGTCACAGTTCGCTGCTGCCGCACATTTAGAAACATAACGAGGGAACGTCGCACACAAATTTCTCCTTTGCAGTCAGCCTCATATGCATTGTTAAACATACAAACACTCGCCTCAGAGCACTGAATTCAAGACAAATGCCATCCTCTTATTACAGGGACAAAATGCACCAAAGCGCACGTTTTCACACACGCATGCACGCACGCACGAACTTGCGCACATTTACTGAGACTGGACTTGTAATTACAGGGTAGTACTTTATTCTGGCAAAATTATAGTGCTGCCATAATAAACACTTCAAACAATCGGCACCCCAGACACAAACACAAAGACAGGGTTACTGTAAATGTGTATAATATAGAGTTCTTTTATCTTTTTTTCTTGATTCCTTTCAGCATTGCCAGAACAACCAATGCTCCCATAAAGAGGATAACATTGCGACATTACAAATTTGGAGCTGACTAAGGTTAAAATAACGATTAATATTGTAATGTGGTGAACAGTGAACTGAGGGGCATTTGAGTGTATTTGCAGTTTTCAAGCTGAACAAAAACCTAAAGTTGTAGATTATTGAGTACGGCCAACAAGTTTTTCGGATAAATGCCCCAGTGTTTAGATTTGAACTGCTTTTTGCAGGGTTCCTGCGGGGTCTAAAAAAAAAAAAAAAAAAGTCTAAAATTCAGAAAGTTAAATTTTAGGCCTAAAATGTCTTAAAAAAACAAAACAAAACAAAAAAACAGCCATATTTTCATCCTAGGTCTAAAATTTAATTTACCCAAGTCTAAAATTCTTACATCTGCTCCTTACATTCCTGTCATGTTTTGGTTTTGTGGGGGTGGGATTTTGTTTTCTTTTGGTGTTTTTGGTTGTTTGTCATGTGTTCCTTGTCTCTTCCCTTGTCCCGTTATGTCTAACCACGTCCACCTGAGTGTGTCTTCCCTTCCCAGTGTATCCACCAATCAGCTTCCCTTGCCACTTGTGTCTTGCCCAGCTGTGTCTAGTCATTGTCAATTAGCCTGTGTGTATTTAGTCACCTGTTTTACGTTCAGTTCCTGTTGAGTTATTGTTTCTGTTGCTGTTGCTGTTCCTGTCATGCCATGTTGCCCTAGTGTTAGTTTGCTTTTGACCTTGTTCATTTGTATTTTTTCCATAGTCCCTGGATTACATTTTTTGTTAATTAAACCCCTTTTTACTTGCATCCTTGCCTTGACCTGTTTTTGTTGCCCCCTGCATTTGGGTCATGCCTCCAACACCCCCACACCGTGACAGAATAACTCAACCAGAACTGGACCCAGCGGGGACAATGTCAGAATTGGAGCCCTGGAGGAAAGAGGCGCTTGAAGCCGGCGCCCGAGCCATTGCCGGGCTTAAGGAAGCCCTGTCGTTGGTCCGTGGTGCCTGGAGTGACGGGTCGGACAGGCCTCAAGACCCTGAACCTCATCTGCTGCGGCCTCTCGCCCCGGAACCTCGTCAGGCGCCGCCTCTCGCCCCTGAACCTCATCTGCTGCGGCCTCTCGCCCTTGAACCTCGTCTGCTGCGGCCTCTCGCCCCTGAACCTCATCTGCTGCGGCCTCTCGCCCCTGAACCTTGTCTGCTGCAGCCTTTCGCCCCTGAACCTTGTCTGCTGCGGCCTCTCGCCCCTGAACCTCGTCTGCTGCGGCCTCTCGCCCCTGAACCTCGTCTGCTGCGGCCTCTCGCCCCTGAACCTCGTCTGCTGCGGCCTCTCGCCCCTGAACCTCGTCTGCTGCGGCCTCTCGCCCCTGAACCTCGTCTGCTGCGGCCTCTCGCCCCTGAACCTCGTCTGCTGCGGCCTCTCGCCCCTGAACCTCGTCTGCTGCAGCCTCAAGCCCCTGAACCTCGCCTGCTGCAGCCTCTCGCCCCTGAACCTCGCCAGGCGCCGCCTCACGACCCTGAACCTCGCCAGGCGCCGCCGCAAGCCCTGCAGCCGGCCCCTGCTCCTCGCCCAGCGGCACACATCCTGTGGCCACCTTCGCCTCTCGCCGGGCGTCGTGGACGCCCTCCGGAACGGTCCCGCTGGGCTCTCGTCGGGCGTCGTGGACGCCCTCCGGAACGGTCCCGCTGGGCCCTCGTCTGGGCCGAATGAGTGGGCCGTGTTCTCGCCTCCGTGCCCCTTCCGCCCACCATTGTTTTTGGACTTTTTATGTTGGTGGGACGTCTGGAAGCCGTCCCTTGAGGGGGGGGGGGGGTTCTGTCATGTTTTGGTTTTGTGGGGGTGGGATTTTGTTTTCTTTTGGTGTTTTTGGTTGTTTGTCATGTGTTCCTTGTCTCTTCCCTTGTCCCGTTATGTCTAACCACGTCCACCTGAGTGTGTCTTCCCTTCCCAGTGTATCCACCAATCAGCTTCCCTTGCCACTTGTGTCTTGCCCAGCTGTGTCTAGTCATTGTCAATTAGCCTGCGTGTATTTAGTCACCTGTTTTCCGTTCAGTTCTTGTTGAGTTATTAGGGCCCGAGCAGCGACTGCTGCGAGGTCCCTATTTTTTTTGTAAAAATTCTTCTTCTTCTTATTATTATTATTATTATTATTAGGGCCCGAGCAGCTACCGCTGCGAGGTCCCTATTGTTTTTCAATTGGATTATTATTATTATTATTATTATTATTATTATTATTATCATTATTAGGGCCCGAGCAGCGACCGCTGCGAGGTCCCTATTGTTTTTGTAAAAATTATTATTATTAGGGCCCGAGCAGCGACCGCTGCAAGGTCCCTATTGTTTTTGTAAAAATTATTATTATTATTATTATTATTATTATTATTATTAGGGCCCGAGCAGCGACCGCTGCGAGGTCCCTCTTGTTTTTGTAGGAATTCTTATTATTATTAGGGCCCGAGCAGCGACCGCTGCGAGGTCCCTATTGTTCCTGAAGGAATTCTTCTTATTATTATTAGGGCCCGAACAGCGACCACTGCGAGGTCCCTATTGTTCCTGAAGGAATTCTTATTAGGGCCCGGGCCCGAGAAGCGGCGGTGCCGCTGCGAGGCCCTATTGTTTTTGTAGGAATTCTTCTTATTAGGGCCCGAGCAGCGGCGGTGCCGCTGCGAGGCCCAATTGTTTTTGTAGGAATTCTTCTTATTATTATTCTTATTAGGGCCCGAGCAGCAACCGCTGCGAGGTCCCTCTTGTTTTTGTAAGAATTCTTCTTCTTCTTCTTCTTCTTCTTCGTCTCTGTAAACGATCACATTTTTGAGGACCAAAACATTTACGAAAACTCACCAAACTTTGCAATCTCTTCGGGCCCGGCGAAAAATTTGATATTATGAAGTTGTCATAACAACGCGACTCTATAGCGCCCCCTAGCGTAGAAAAATAAAAACCAATCCCGGCCCGTTTGACCTAGAGCAACGAAAATTGGCAGGCACGTGTAGCACCCCGAGACGCACAAAAAAGTCAGTGGAAGCCATTTCCTAAAATGTACAGGAAGTGAGCTATGAATTTTTTTATGTCCAATTTTGGCCTATTTTGGCACATTCACTGTGGTCATGCTTTTCCCCCCTCTGCAAACATTTTTCAGCCAGTTGACTTCAAACTTGGCATTTGTCATCTCAAGACCTGAGAGAACAACTGGGCAAAGAGTCTTGCCTTTTCGAAATACTATATGATGGGGGCGGGGCATCAAATATTGCCTTTAAAATTTCATTTGTCCAGAAAGAGCAAATGCTTAATAACTCCCATGTTCAAGCTCCAAAAAATCTCAAACTTCTCAGGCAACGTAATAGTCACAGCTGAAAACATCTATATGACAAAATTCAGTTATACATATAGCGCCACCTAGTGGTTACAATAAATGTCATACTTTACGTTTTTAGCTACTGTGCTGAGCTCGTTGAAGGGATCCAGTTGAAAATTGGTCAGAAAAGCCTTAAGATGTTGATGATGCCCCACACCGAATATTGTAACTTTTCGCCAAAGGGCGTGGCCGCTACGGTGACGCAAAGTCTGAAGATTTTTCGTGACAATAAAAGCTGCATTAACTTGACCGAGATGATCCTATCTTCTCAAAATTTCACACATTTGATGAGAATCCAGCTCTAAAGACATCTACTAACTTACATTTCATCTAACTGATAGCGCCACCTAGTGGCAATTTTTTTTCTTACGAATTTTCTTCTACGTTTTTCTCCAAACACGTTAACTGGACCTACCTCATATTTGCTCAGAGGAGGGTTTCGGCCTTCATGATGTCACAACACGAAGTTTGTGAGTTTTCGCGAATTGCTGTATGCGTGGCTAAGCGCTGTTCGCCAAGAAAACAACGCCAGTTTTGAGGGTCTAAACATGCGCAGAAACTCCTGAAACTTGGCACACACATCTGGCCTGGTAAAATGAGCAATATTTTATTGTTGATTGTGCTATTTTTACAAAAATGACTCAATAGCGCCCCCTAGGAATTTTTAATGAAGCAGCCCCGGTTGTACGTTTAAGCAAGATCTACGAAAATTTTTAGGTGTATGAGGGAGCCCAAGACCTACAAAAAAGTCTCTTGTACCCATATGCTAAAATGAACAGGAAGTGAGCTACGAATTTTTGAGTGTCCCATTTTTGACGATTTTTGCACATTCACAGGGGGCAGACTTTTGCCCACTTCTCCTACACGTTTCATCCGACTGAGTTAAGACTTGGCCTGGACCATGTCAAGACCTGAGCCAACGACAGGGTGGAAAATTTTGACTTTTCGAAATACTATATGATGAGGGCGGGGCATCAAAATTTGTGTTTCACAATGAAAAAGGATATGCTTGATAACTCCCCGGTACATGCTCCAAAAAATCCCAAACTTGACATGTATGTTTATCGTCAAGGCCTGAAGTTATCTCTATGACAACATTCAGTTATATATGCAGCGCCACCTAGCCCTTGAGGCATGAAAAAAAAATACCCCACATACGGTATTTTGTAAAAAAAAATGTAAACTCATTCTAAGTGTGATAACGAAGTCATTTATGAATATTCTTTTAGTTTCCACCACTCAAAATGTTCACTGGCATCAGACTTATCCAAACATATATATATTTTTATTTATTTTTGATAGCCTCTATGGACATTAAAAGCAATATCGTGAATGAAGGATATGCTTAATAACTCCACGGTACATGCTCCAAAAAAAATCCCACACTTGACATGTATGCTTATAATCAAGGCCTGAAGGTATCTCTATGACAACATTCAGTTATAAATACAGCGCCACCTAGCCCTTGAGGCTTATATAAAAAAAAATAAAAAATACCCCACATACGGTATTTTGTACAAAAAATGTACACTCATTCTAAGTGTGATAACTAAGTCATTTATGAATATTCTTTTAGTTTCCACCACTCAAATTGTTCACTGGCTTCACACCGATCCAAACGTATGTACGTTTCCATTTTGTTTTATTCATTTTTGATTGCCCCTTTGGACAATAAAAGTAACATTGTGCAATGAGTACAACGAGCGATGATGTGTATATACACTTTTACAAAAAAAGTACCAATCAGGGCAACTCATTGCCTAAAAATAAAAAAGGACGCTGATTTTTGCAGGTCTTAACAATCACCAAAACCCGTTGAGCTTGATACACACAATGGCAAAAAAATATTCTACATGTAAACGTTTATTATGCCATTTTCAAAGAAATTTTGCTTCCAATATGCCAGTACCCGAATGTGCCAGTACCCCAACGTGCAAGTACCCCAACGTGCAAGGACCCCAACGTGGCCCGGGCTGCGAGGGCCCTTTATAGCTGCTCGCAGCTCTAGTTATTAGGGCCCGAGCAGCGACCGCTGCGAGGTCCCTATTGTTTTTGTAAAAATTATTATTATTATTAGGGCCCGAGCAGCGACTGCTGCGAGGTCCCTATTGTTTTTGTAAAAATTATTATTATTATTATTATTATTATTATTATTATTATTATTATTATTATTATTATTATTATTAGGGCCCGAGCAGCGACCGCTGCGAGGTCCCTATTGTTTTTGTAAAAATTATTATTATTATTATTATTATTATTATTATTATTATTCTTTATTCTCCGCAAACGATCGCGATTTTGGGTACCTAAACATTCACGAAAACTCACCGAACTTTGCGCACTCTTCGGGCCCGGCGAAAAATTTGATATTATGAAGGCGTCATAACAACGCGACTCTATAGCGCCCCCTAGCGTAGAAAAATAATAACCAAGCCCGGCACGTTTGAGCTAGAGCAACGAAAATTGGCAGGCACGTGTAGCACCCCGAGACGCACAAAAAAGTCTATTGGGACCATGTAGCTAAAATGTACAGGAAATGAGCTATGATTTTTTTAATGTCCAATTTTGGCCTATTTTGGCACGTTCACTGTGGTCATGCTTTTTCCCCCTTTGCAAACATTTTTCATCCAGTTGACTTCAAAATTGGCATTTATCATCTCAAGACCTGAGACAACAACTGGGCAAAAAACCTTGACTTTTTGAAATACTATATGACGGGGGCGGGGCATCAAATATTGCCTTGAAAATTTCATTTGTCCAGAAAGAGCAAATGCTTAATAACTCCCATGTTCAAGCTCCGAAAAATCTCAAACTTCTCAGACAACGTTATAGTCACGGCCTGAAAACATCTATATGATAAAATTCAGTTATACATATAGCGCCACCTAGTGGTAACAATAAATGTCATACTTTACGTTTTTAGCTACTGTGCTGAGCTCGTTGAAGGGATCCAGTTGAAAATTGGTCAGAAAAGCCTTAAGATGTTGATCATGCCCCACACCGAATATTGTAACTTTTCGCCAAAGGGCGTGGCCGCGACGGTGACGCAAAGTCTGAAGATTTTTCGTGACAATAAAAGCTGCATTAACTTGACCGAGATGATCCTATCTTCTCAAAATTTCACACATTTGATGAGAATCCAGCTCTAAAGACATCTACTAACTTACATTTCATCTAACTGATAGCGCCACCTAGTGGCAATTTTTTTTCTTACGAATTTTCTTCTACGTTTTTCTCCAAACACGTTAACTGGACCTACCTCATATTTGCTCAGAGGAGGGTTTCGGCCTTCATGATGTCACAACACGAAGTTTGTGAGTTTTCGCGAATTGCTGTATGCGTGGCTAAGCGCTGTTCGCCAAGAAAACAACGCCAGTTTTGAGGGTCTAAACATGCGCAGAAACTCCTGAAACTTGGCACACACATCTGGCCTGGTAAAATGAGCAATATTTTATTGTTGATTGTGCTATTTTTACAAAAATGACTCAATAGCGCCCCCTAGGAATTTTTAATGAAGCAGCCCCGGTTGTACGTTTAAGCAAGATCTACGAAAATTTTTAGGTGTATGAGGGAGCCCAAGACCTACAAAAAAGTCTCTTGTACCCATATGCTAAAATGAACAGGAAGTGAGCTACGAATTTTTGAGTGTCCCATTTTTGACGATTTTTGCACATTCACAGGGGGCAGACTTTTGCCCACTTCTCCTACACGTTTCATCCGACTGAGTTAAGACTTGGCCTGGACCATGTCAAGACCTGAGCCAACGACAGGGTGGAAAATTTTGACTTTTCGAAATACTATATGATGAGGGCGGGGCATCAAAATTTGTGTTTCACAATGAAAAAGGATATGCTTGATAACTCCCCGGTACATGCTCCAAAAAATCCCAAACTTGACATGTATGTTTATCGTCAAGGCCTGAAGTTATCTCTATGACAACATTCAGTTATATATGCAGCGCCACCTAGCCCTTGAGGCATGAAAAAAAAATACCCCACATACGGTATTTTGTAAAAAAAAATGTAAACTCATTCTAAGTGTGATAACGAAGTCATTTATGAATATTCTTTTAGTTTCCACCACTCAAAATGTTCACTGGCATCAGACTTATCCAAACATATATATATTTTTATTTATTTTTGATAGCCTCTATGGACATTAAAAGCAATATCGTGAATGAAGGATATGCTTAATAACTCCACGGTACATGCTCCAAAAAAAATCCCACACTTGACATGTATGCTTATAATCAAGGCCTGAAGGTATCTCTATGACAACATTCAGTTATAAATACAGCGCCACCTAGCCCTTGAGGCTTATATAAAAAAAAATAAAAAATACCCCACATACGGTATTTTGTACAAAAAATGTACACTCATTCTAAGTGTGATAACTAAGTCATTTATGAATATTCTTTTAGTTTCCACCACTCAAATTGTTCACTGGCTTCACACCGATCCAAACGTATGTACGTTTCCATTTTGTTTTATTCATTTTTGATTGCCCCTTTGGACAATAAAAGTAACATTGTGCAATGAGTACAACGAGCGATGATGTGTATATACACTTTTACAAAAAAAGTACCAATCAGGGCAACTCATTGCCTAAAAATAAAAAAGGACGCTGATTTTTGCAGGTCTTAACAATCACCAAAACCCGTTGAGCTTGATACACACAATGGCAAAAAAATATTCTACATGTAAACGTTTATTATGCCATTTTCAAAGAAATTTTGCTTCCAATATGCCAGTACCCGAATGTGCCAGTACCCCAACGTGCAAGTACCCCAACGTGCAAGGACCCCAACGTGGCCCGGGCTGCGAGGGCCCTTTATAGCTGCTCGCAGCTCTAGTTATTAGGGCCCGAGCAGCGACCGCTGCGAGGTCCCTATTGTTTTTGTAAAAATTATTATTATTATTAGGGCCCGAGCAGCGACTGCTGCGAGGTCCCTATTGTTTTTGTAAAAATTATTATTATTATTATTATTATTATTATTATTATTATTATTATTATTATTATTATTATTAGGGCCCGAGCAGCGACCGCTGCGAGGTCCCTATTGTTTTTGTAAAAATTATTATTATTATTATTATTATTATTAGGGCCCGAGCAGCTACCGCTGCGAGGTCCCTATTGTTTTTCGTTCGAATTATTATTATTATTCTTCTTCTTCTTCTCCGTAAACGATCGCATTTTTGAGTACCTAAACATTCACGAAAACTCACCAAACTTTGCACACTCCTCAGGCCCGGCGAAAAATTTGATATTATGAAGTCGTCATAACAACGCGACTCTATAGCGCCCCCTAGCGTAGAAAAATAAAAACCAAGCCTGGCACGTTTGAGCTAGAGCAACGAAAATTGGCAGGCACGTGTAGCACCCCGAGACGCACAAAAAAGTCTATTGGGACCATGTAGCTAAAATGTACAGGAAATGAGCTATGAATTTTTTTATGTCCAATTTTGGCCTATTTTGGCACATTCACTGTGGTCATGCTTTTTCCCCCTCTGCAAACATTTTTCATCCAATTCACATCAAACTTGGCATTTATCATCTCAAGACCTGAGAGAACAAGTGGGCAAAAAGTCTTGCCTTTTCGAAATACTATATGATGGGGGCGGGGCATCAAATATTGTCTTTAAAATTTCATTTGTCCAGAAAGAGCAAATGCTTAATAACTCCCATGTTCAAGCTCCAAAAAATCTCAAACTTCTCAGGCAACGTAATAGTCACGGCCTGAAAACATCTATATGATAAAATTCAGTTATACATATAGCGCCACCTAGTGGTGACAATAAATGTCATACTTTACGTTTTTAGCTACTGCGCTGAGCTTGTTGAAGGGATCCAGTTGAAAGTTGGTCAGAAAAGCCTTAAGATGTTGATCATGCCCCACACCGAATATTGTAACTTTTCGCCAAAGGGCGTGGCCGCTACGGTGCCGCAAAGTCTGAAGATTTTTCGTGACAATAAAAGCTGCATGAACTTGACCGAGATGATCCAATCTTCTCAAAATTTCACACATTTGATGAGAGTCCAGCCCTAAAGACATCTACAAACATATATTTCATCTTACTGATAGCGCCACCTAGTGGCAATTTTTTTTTCTTACGAATTTTCTTCTACGTTTTTCTACAAACACGTTAACTGAACCTACCTCATATTTGCTTAGATGAGGGTTTCGGCCTTCATGATGTCACAACACGAAGTTTGTGAGTTTTCGCGAATCGCTGTGGGCGTGGCTAAGCGCTGTTCGCCAAGAAAACAACGCCAGTTTTGAGGGTCTAAACATGCGCAGAAACTCATGAAACTTGGCACACACATCTGGCCTGGTAAAATGAACAATATTTTATTGTTGATTGTGCTATTTTTAGAAAAATGACTCAATAGCGCCCCCAAGAATTTTTTAACGAAGCAGCCCCGGTTGTACGTTTAAGCAAGATCTACGAAAATTTTTAGGTGTATGAGGGAGTCCAAGACCTACAAAAAAGTCTCTTGGACCCATGTGCTAAAATGAACAGGAAGTGAGCTATGAATTTTTGAATGTCCCATTTTTGACGATTTTTGCACATTTTCAGGGGGCATACTTTTGCCCACTTCTCCTACACATTTCATCCGACTGACTTCAGACTTGACCTGGACCATGTCAAGACCTGAGCCAACTACAGGCGGAAAAAACTTGACTTTTGGAAATACTATATGATGAGGGCGGGGCATCAAATTTTGTGTTTCGCACTGAAAAAGGATATGCTTAATAACTCCCCGGTACATACTCCAAAAAATCCCAAACTTGACATGTATGTTTATAGTCAAGGCCTGAAGGTATCTATATGACAACATTCAGTTATATATGCAGCGCCACCTAGCCCTTGAGGCAAAACAAAAAAATACCCCACATACGGTATTTTGTCCAAAAAATGTAAACTCATTCTAAGTGTGATAAGTAAGTCATTTAGGAATATTCTTTTACTTTCCACCACTCAAAATATTCACTGGCATCAGACCTAACCAAACATACATATTTTTGTTATTTAGTTTTATGTATTTTTGATAGCCTCTATGGACATTAAAAGCAATATCGTGAATGAAGGCTATGCTTAATAACTCCCAGGTACATGCTCCAAAAAATCCCATACTTGAAATGTATATTTATAGTCAAGGCCTGAAGGTATCTCTATGACAAAATTCAGTTATAAATACAGCGCCACCTAGTCCTTGAGGCATAAAAAAAAAAAAAATGCCTCACTTACGGTATTTTTGCAAAAATTGTAAACTCATTGTAAGTGTGATAACTAAGTCATTTATGAATATTCTTTTACTTTCCACCATCAATATGTTCACTGGCATCAAACCGATCCAAACATACGTATTTTTTATTTAGTTTTATTTTTTATTTTTTGATCGCCTCTATGGACAATAAAAGCAACATTGTGCAATGAGTACGAGCGATGATGTGTGTATAAATACTTTTACGAAAAATACCAATCAGGGCAACTCAATGCCTAAAAATAAAAAAAAGACGCTGATTTTTGCAGATCTTAACAATCACCAAAACCCATTGAGCTTGACACACTCATCACACTTGGCAAAAAAAAAAAAAAAATCCACATGTTTATCATGCCATTTTCAAAGAAATTCTGCTTCCAATGTGCCAGTACCCCAACGTGGCCCGGGCTGCCGCTGCGAGGTCCCTATTGTTTTTCGTTCGCATTATTATTATTATTATTATTATTATTATTATTATTATTATTAGGGCCCGAGCAGCTACCGCTGCGAGGTCCCTATTGTTTTTCGATCGGATTATTATTATTATTATTATTATTCTTCTTCTTCTTCTTCTTCTTCTTCTTCTCCGTAAACGATCGCGATTTTGGGTACCTAAACATTCACGAAAACTCACCGAACTTTGCACACTCCTCAGGCCCGGCGAAAAATTTGATATTATGAAGTCGTCATAACAACGCGACTCTATAGCGCCCCCTAGCGTAGAAAAATAAAAACCAAGCCTGGCACGTTTGAGCTAGAGCAACGAAAATTGGCAGGCACGTGTAGCACCCCGAGACGCACAAAAAAGTCTATTGGGACCATGTAGCTAAAATGTACAGGAAATGAGCTATGAATTTTTTTATGTCCAATTTTGGCCTATTTTGGCACATTCACTGTGGTCATGCTTTTTCCCCCTCTGCAAACATTTTTCATCCAATTCACATCAAACTTGGCATTTATCATCTCAAGACCTGAGAGAACAACTGGGCAAAAAGTCTTGCCTTTTCGAAATACTATATGATGGGGGCGGGGCATCAAATATTGTCTTTAAAATTTCATTTGTCCAGAAAGAGCAAATGCTTAATAACTCCCATGTTCAAGCTCCAAAAAATCTCAAACTTCTCAGGCAACGTAATAGTCACGGCCTGAAAACATCTATATGATAAAATTCAGTTATACATATAGCGCCACCTAGTGGTGACAATAAATGTCATACTTTACGTTTTTAGCTACTGCGCTGAGCCCGTTGAAGGGATCCAGTTGAAAGTTGGTCAGAAAAGCCTTAAGATGTTGATCATGCCCCACACCGAATATTGTAACTTTTCGCCAAAGGGCGTGGCCGCTACGGTGCCGCAAAGTCTGAAGATTTTTCGTGACAATAAAAGCTGCATGAACTTGACCGAGATGATCCTATCTTCTCAAAATTTCACACATTTGATGAGAGTCCAGCCCTAAAGACATCTACGAACTTATATTTCATCTTACTGATAGCGCCACCTAGTGGCAATTTTTTTTCTTACGAATTTTCTTGTACATTTTTTCTCCAAACACGTTACCTGGACCAACCTCATATTTGCTCAGATGAGGGTTTCGGCCTTCATGATGTCACAACACGAAGTTTGTGAGTTTTCGCGAATCGCTGTGGGCGTGGCTAAGCACTGTTCGCCAAGAAAACAACGCCAGTTTTGAGGGTCTAAACATGCGCAGAAACTCATGAAACTTGGCACACACATCTGGCCTGGTAAAATGAACAATATTTTATTGTTGATTGTGCTATTTTTAAAAAAATGACTCAATAGCGCCCCCTCGAAATTTTTAACGAAGCAGCCCCGGTTGTACGTTTAAGCAAGAACGACGAATATTTTTAGGTGTATGAGGGAGCCCAAGACCTACAAAAAAGTCTCTTGTACCCATATGCTAAAATGAACAGGAAGTGAGCTACGAATTTTTGAATGTCCCATTTTTGACGATTTTTGCACATTTTCAGGGGGCATACTTTTGCCCACTTCTCCTACACGTTTTATCCGACTGACTTATGACTTGACCTGGACCATGCCAAGACCTGAGCCAACAACAGACGGAAAAATCTTGACTTTCGGAAATACTATATGGTGAGGGCGGGGCATCAAAATTTGTGTTTCGCACTGAAAAAGGATATGCTTAATAACTCCCCGGTACATGCTCCAAAAAATCCCAAACTTGACATGTATGTTTATCGTCAAGGCCTGAAGGTATCTCTATGACAACATTCAGTTATATATGCAGCGCCACCTAGCCCTTGAGGCATGAAAAAAAAATACCCCACATACGGTATTTTGTACAAAAAATGTACACTCATTCTAAGTGTGATAACTAAGTCATTTATGAATATTTTTTTAGTTTCCACCACTCAAAATGTTCACTGGCATCAGACTTATCCAAACATATATATATTTTTATTTATTTTTGATAGCCTCTATGGACATTAAAAGCAATATCGTGAATGAAGGATATGCTTAATAACTCCACGGTACATGCTACAAAAAAAAATCCCACACTTGACATGTATGCTTATAATCAAGGCCTGAAGGTATCTCTATGACAACATTCAGTTATAAATACAGCGCCACCTAGCCCTTGAGGCTTATATAAAAATAAAAAAAAATACCCCACAAACGGTATTTTGTACAAAAAATGTACACTCATTCTAAGTGTGATAACTAAGTCATTTATGAATATTCTTTTAGTTTCCACCACTCAAATTGTTCACTGGCTTCACACCGATCCAAACGTATGTACGTTTCCATTTTGTTTTATTCATTTTTGATTGCCCCTTTGGACAATAAAAGTAACATTGTGCAATGAGTACAACGAGCGATGATGTGTATATACACTTTTACAAAAAAATACCAATCAGGGCAACTCATTGCCTAAAAATAAAAAAGGACGCTGATTTTTGCAGGTCTTAACAATCACCAAAACCCGTTGAGCTTGACACACACACTGGCAAAAAAAAATTCTACATGTAAACGTTTATTATGCCATTTTCAAAGAAATTTTGCTTCCAATATGCCAGTACCCCAACGTGCCAGTACCCCAACGTGCAAGTACCCCAACGTGCAAGGACCCCAACGTGGCCCGGGCTGCGAGGGCCCTTTATAGCTGCTCGCAGCTCTAGTTATTATTATTATTCTTTATTCTCCGCAAACGATCGCGATTTTGGGTACCTAAACATTCACGAAAACTCACCGAACTTTGCGCACTCTTCGGGCCCGGCGAAAAATTTGATATTATGAAGGCGTCATAACAACGCGACTCTATAGCGCCCCCTAGCGTAGAAAAATAATAACCAAGCCCGGCACGTTTGAGCTAGAGCAACGAAAATTGGCAGGCACGTGTAGCACCCCGAGACGCACAAAAAAGTCTATTGGGACCATGTAGCTAAAATGTACAGGAAATGAGCTATGATTTTTTTAATGTCCAATTTTGGCCTATTTTGGCACGTTCACTGTGGTCATGCTTTTTCCCCCTTTGCAAACATTTTTCATCCAGTTGACTTCAAAATTGGCATTTATCATCTCAAGACCTGAGACAACAACTGGGCAAAAAACCTTGACTTTTTGAAATACTATATGACGGGGGCGGGGCATCAAATATTGCCTTGAAAATTTCATTTGTCCAGAAAGAGCAAATGCTTAATAACTCCCATGTTCAAGCTCCGAAAAATCTCAAACTTCTCAGACAACGTTATAGTCACGGCCTGAAAACATCTATATGATAAAATTCAGTTATACATATAGCGCCACCTAGTGGTAACAATAAATGTCATACTTTACGTTTTTAGCTACTGTGCTGAGCTCGTTGAAGGGATCCAGTTGAAAATTGGTCAGAAAAGCCTTAAGATGTTGATCATGCCCCACACCGAATATTGTAACTTTTCGCCAAAGGGCGTGGCCGCGACGGTGACGCAAAGTCTGAAGATTTTTCGTGACAATAAAAGCTGCATTAACTTGACCGAGATGATCCTATCTTCTCAAAATTTCACACATTTGATGAGAGTCCAGCCCTAAAGACATCTACGAACTTATATTTCATCTTACTGATAGCGCCACCTAGTGGCATTTTTTTTTTCTTACGAATTTTCTTCTACGTTTTTGTCCAAACACGTTAACTGGACCTACCACAGATTTGCTCAGATGAGGGTTTCGGCCTTCATGATGTCACAGCACGAAGTTTGTGAGTTTTCGTGAATTGCTGTGGGCGTGGCTAAGCGCTGTTCGCCAAGAAAACAACGCCGGTTTTGAGGGTCTAAACATGCACAGAAACTCATGAAACTTGGCACACACATCTGGCCTGGTAAAATTAGCAATATTTTAATGTTGATTGTGCTATTTTTACAAAAATGACTCAATAGCGCCCCCTAGAAAATTTTAACGAAGCAGCCCCGGTTGTACGTTTAAGCAAGAACGACAAATATTTTTAGGTGTATGAGGGAGCCCAAGACCTACAAAAAAGTCTCTTGGAACCATATGCTAAAATGAACAGGAAGTGAGCTACGAATTTTTGAATGTCCCATTTTTGATGATTTTTGCACATTTACAGGGGGCATACTTTTGCCCACTTCTTCTCCACGTTTCATCCGACTGAGTTAAGACTTGACCTGGACAATGTCAAGACCTGAGCCAACGACAGGGGGGAAAATCTTGACTTTTCGAAATACTATATGATGAGGGCGTGGCATCAAAATTTGTGTTTCGCAATGAAAAAGGATATGCTTGATAACTCCCCGGTACATGCTCCAAAAAATCCCAAACTTGACATGTATGTTTATCGTCAAGGCCTGAAGTTATCTCTATGACAACATTCAGTTATATATGCAGCGCCACCTAGCCCTTGAGGCATAAAAAAAAAATACCCCACATACGGTATTTTGTACAAAAAATGTAAACTCATTCTAAGTGTGATAACTCAGTCATTTATGAATATTCTTTTAGTTTCCACCACTCAAAATGTTCACTGGCATCAGACTTATCCAAACATATATATATTTTTATTTATTTTTGATAGCCTCTGTGGACATTAAAAGCAATATCGTGAATGAAGGATATGCTTAATAACTCCACGATACATGCTCCAAAAAAAATCCCACACTTGACATGTATGCTTATAATCAAGGCCTGAAGGTATCTCTATGACAACATTCAGTTATAAATACAGCGCCATCTAGCCCTTGAGGCATATTATATAAATTAAAAAAAAAAACACATACGGTATTTTGTACAAAAAATGTAAACTCATTCTAAGTGTGATAACTAAGTCATTTATGAATATTCTTTTAGTTTCCACCACTCAAATTGTTCACTGGCTTCACACCGATCCAAACGTATGTACGTTTCCATTTTGTTTTATTCATTTTTGATTGCCCCTTTGGACAATAAAAGTAACATTGTGCAATGAGTACAACGAGCGATGATGTCTATATACACTTTTACAAAAAATACCAATCAGGGCAACTCATTGCCTAAAAATAAAAAAGGACGCTGATTTTTGCAGGTCTTAACAATCACCAAAACCCGTTGAGCTTGACACAGACTGGCAAAAAAAAAATTTATTATGCCATTTTCAAATAAATGTTGCTTCCAATATGCCAGTACCCCAACGTGCCAGTACCCTAACGTGCAAGTACCCCAACGTGCAAGGACCCCAACGTGGCCCGGGCTGCGAGGGCCCTTTATAGCTGCTCGCAGCTCTAGTTATTAGGGCCCGAACAGCTACCGCTGCGAGGTCCCTATTGTTTTTCGATCTGATTATTATTATTAGGGCCCGAGCAGCGACCGCTGCGAGGTCCCTATTGTTCCTGAAGGAATTCTTATTATTCTTCTTCTTCTTCTTTTTCTTTGTTATTATTCTTTTCCGCAAACAACCACATTTTTGAGGCACTAAACATGAACGAAAACTCACCAAACTTTACACGGAGATCGGGCCTGGCGAAAAATTTGATATTTTAAAGTCGCCATACGTGATAACAGAAAAATGGCTCTGTAGCGCCACCTACATAGGTTTAACGGATCCCTGTCCCGCTACGATTGTCCTATGGCTACGAAAATTGTGTGGCACCTGTAGCACATCCAGATGAACAAAAACCTCTTTGATATGTGTACCCTAAAATAGACAGGAAGTGAGGTATGAGTATTTGAATGTCCAATTTTGGCCCATTTTTGCACATTTACAGGGGTCATACTTTTGCCCGCTTCTCCTACACGGTTAACCCGATTGACTTCAAACTTGGGCTGTACCATCTCAAGACCTGGGACAACATCATGGTAAAAAATCTAAAGTTTTTGACATACTATATGACGGTGGCGGGGCATCAAATTTACAGTTTCAAAATTCTTACTTAACAAAGCATTGCCGTGGTACGTTTAATTGAGAGCCACGAAAATTGGTACACATATGTAACAGACTATGATCTACAAAAAACTCTTTTTGAACCATATGCTAAACCTAACAGGAAGTCCGCCAGAGGCGAGGCATCAAATTTTGTGTTTCAAAATTCTTATTTAATGAAGCATTCCCGGCTGTACATTTCACCTAGAGTTACCAACATTTGAAGACATATGTAACAGCCCTCAAGGTACAAAAAACTCTTTTTGAACCATATGCTAAACCGAACAGGAAGTCCGCCATTTTGATTTACTTTGGAACGTGTTGCCATTTTTTGGGCCATTTCATAGGGGTCTTATTTTAACGAACTCCTCCTACAGAGTTTATCCGATCATCTCCAAACTTGGTGTGATTCATCTTAAAATGTTGAAGATGAAAAGTTATTGAAAGCTTTTTATTTCGTCGCACGCTGTTGCCGTGGCATGCACAGTTTGCAAAGGAAAAAATTCCCTCTTAATGAAGCATTCACAGTTGTACGAAGCAGCGAGAGCTACGAAAATTTGGAGACAAATTTAACAGCCCACAATGTACAAAAAAGTCTCTTGGTGCCATGTGCTAAACCCAACAGGAAGTCCCGTAAGGGCCGGTCATCACATTTTGAGGTAAAAAACTCCTCTTTAACGAAGCATTCCCGGTTGTACGTTTCACCTAGCGCTATGATAATTTAGAGGCATACATAAGAGCCCACGATGTACAAAATAGTCTCTTGGAACCATCTTCCAAAACAAACAGGAAGTCCGCCATTTTGATTTACGTTGGGATTTGTAGCCATTTTTTGTGGCCTTTTTTAGGGGTCATATTTTAACGAACTCCTCCTACAAAATTTATCCGACTGTCTTCAAACTTGGTGTGCTTCATCTTAAGATGTTTAAGATACAAAGTTATCGAAAGTTATTTATTTTGTCCCACGCCGTTTCATGGCGATGCATTGTTTGCCAAGTAAAATGCTGCTTTTTTTTGGGGGGTCTAAACATGTGCAAAAACTCATGAAACTTTACACACACATCAGGCTTGTCATAAGCATGAATATTTTAGAGATTTCTTATTAAATTTGCAATAAATGCTTCAATAGCGCCCTCTAGACATTTTTATGAAGTCTTTCCGATTATATGATTCAGCTAGATGTGTGAATATTGGCAGGCATGCCTAATATATTCAAAAAGTATTCTATATAGCCATGTGCCAATCCATTTTGATTTTATTTTGTTAACTGTGCATCATTTTTGGCCTTTCCATGAAACTTTACAAACACAAAGCATGGCAAAAACGTTTAAAATTTAGATGGTTTCCTATTTGACAGTACCCCAACATGCCAGTACCCCGACGTGCAAATACCCCAACGTGGCCCGGGTTGCGAGGGCCCTTTATAGCTGCTCGCAGCTCTAGTTAGGGCCCGAGCAGCTACCGCTGCGAGGTCCCTATTGTTTTTCGATCGGATTATTATTATTATTATTATTATTCTTCTTCTTCTTCTTCTTCTTCTTCTTCTCCGTAAACGATCACGATTTTGGGTACCTAAACATTTACGAAAACTCACCAAACTTTGCACACTCCTCAGGCCCGGCGAAAAATTTGATATTATGAAGTCGTCATAACAACGCGACTCTATAGCGCCCCCTAGCATAGAAAAATAAAAACCAAGCCCGGCACGTTTGAGCTAGAGCAACGAAAATTGGCAGGCACGTGTAGCACCCCGAGACGCACAAAAAAGTCTATTGGGACCATGTAGCTAAAATGTACAGGAAGTGAGCTATGAATTTTTTAATGTCCAATTTTGGCCTATTTTGGCACATTCACTGTGGTCATGCTTTTTCCCCCTTTGCAAACATTTTTCATCCAATTGACTTCAAACTTGGCATTTATCATCTCAAGACCTGAGAGAACAACTGGGGAAAAAATCTTGCCTTTTCGAAATACTATATGACGGGGGCGGGGCATCAAATATTGCCTTTAAAATTTCATTTGTCCAGAAAGAGCAAATGCTTAATAACTCCCATGTTCAAGCTCCAAAAAATCTCAAACTTATCAGGCAACTTAATAGTCACGGCCTGAAAACATCTATATGATAAAATTCAGTTATCCATGTAGCGCCACCTAGTGGTAACAATAATTGTCATACTTTACGTTTTTAGCTACTGTGCTGAGCTCGTTGAAGGGATCCAGTTGAAAATTGGTCAGAAAAGCCTTAAGATGTTGATCATGCCCCACACCGAATATTGTAACTTTTCGCCAAAGGGCGTGGCCGCTACGGTGCCGCAAAGTCTGAAGATTTCTCGTGACAACAAAAGCTGCATTAACTTGACCGAGATGATGCTATCTTCTCAAAATTTTACACAATTGATGAGAGTCCAGCCCTAAAGACATCTACAAACTTATATTTCATCTTACTGATAGCGCCACCTACTGGCAATTTTTTTTCTTACGATTTTTCTTCAATGTTTTTCTCCAACCATGTTAACTGGACCTACCTCATATTTGCTCAGATGAGGGTGTCGGCCTTCATGCTGTCACAACACGAAGTTTGTGAGTTTTCGCGAGTCGCTGTGGGCGTGGCTAAGCACTGTTCGCCAAGAAAACAACGCCAGTTTTGAGGGTCTAAACATGCGCAGAAACTCATGAAACTTGGCACACACATCTGGCCTGGTAAAATGAACAATATTTTATTGTTGATTGTGCTATTTTTACAAAAATGACTCAATAGCGCCCCCTAGAAATTTTTAACGAAGCAGCCCCGATTGTACGTTTAAGCAAGATCTACGAAAATTTTTACGTGTATGAGGGAGCCAAAGACCTACAAAAAAGACTCTTGGACCCATATGCTAAAATGAACAGGAAGTGAGCTACGAATTTTTGAATGTCCCATTTTTTACGATTTTTGCACATTTTCAGAGGGCATACTTTTGCCCACTTCTCCTACACGTTTTATCCGACTGACTTATGACTTGACCTGGACCATGCCAAGACCTGAGCCAACAACAGACGGAAAAATCTTGACTTTTGGAAATACTATATGATGAGGGCGGGGCATCAAAATTTGTGTTTCGCACTGAAAAAGGATATGCTTAATAACTCCCCGATACATGCTCCAAAAAATCCCAAACTTGACATGTATGTTTATCGTCAAGGCCTGAAGGTATCTCTATGACAACATTCAGTTATATATGCAGCGCCACCTAGCCCTTGAGGCATGAAAAAAAAATACCCCACTTACGGTATTTTGTACAAAAAATGTAAACTCATTCTAAGTGTGATAACTAAGTCATTTAGGAATATTCTTTTACCTTCCACCACTCAAAATATTCACTGGCATCAGACCTAACCAAACATACATATTTTTGTTATTTAGTTTTATGTATTTTTGATAGCCTCTATGGACATTAAAAGCAATATGGTGAATGAAGGCTATGCTTAATAACTCCCAGGTACATGCTCCAAAAAATCCCATATTTGAAATGTATATTTAGAGTCAAGGCCTGAAGGTATCTCTATGACAAAATTCAGTTATAAATACAGCGCCACCTAGTCCTTGAGGCATAAAAAAAAATGCCTCACTTACGGTATTTTTGCAAAAATTGTAAACTCATTGTAAGTGTGATAACTAAGTCATTTATGAATATTCTTTTACTTTCCACCACTCAATATGTTCACTGGTATCAGACCGATCCAAACATACGTATTTTTTATTTAGTTTTATTTATTTTTTTATCGCCTCTATGGACAATAAAAGCAACATTGTGCAATGAGTACGAGCGATGATGTGTGTATATATACTTTTACGAAAAATACCAATCAGAGCAACTCATTGCCTAAAAATAAAAAAAAGACGCTGATTTTTGCAGATCTTAACAATCACCAAAACCCATTGAGCTTGACACACTCATCACACCTGGCAAAAAAAAAAAAAAAAAAGTCCACATGTTTATCATGCCATTTTCAAAGAAATTCTGCTTCCAATGTGCCAGTACCCCAATGTGCAAGTTCCCCAACGTGGCCCGGGCTGCGAGGGCCCTTTATAGCTGCTCGCAGCTCTAGTTATTATTATTATTATTCTTCTTCTTCTTCTTCTTCTTCTCCGTAAACGATCACGATTTTGGGTACCTAAACATTTACGAAAACTCACCAAACTTTGCACACTCCTCAGGCCCGGCGAAAAATTTGATGTTATGAAGTCGTCATAACAACGCGACTCTATAGCGCCCCCTAGCATAGAAAAATAAAAACCAAGCCCGGCATGTTTGAGCTAGAGCAACGAAAATTGGCAGGCACGTGTAGCACCCCGAGACGCACAAAAAAGTCTATTGGGACCATGTAGCTAAAATGTACAGGAAGTGAGCTATGAATTTTTTAATGTCCAATTTGGGCCTATTTTGGCACATTCACTGTGGTCATGCTTTTTCCCCCTTTGCAAACATCTTTCATCCAATTGACTTCAAACTTGGCATTTATCATCTCAAGACCTGAGAGAACAACTGGGGAAAAAATCTTGCCTTTTCGAAATACTATATGACGGGGGCGGGGCATCAAATATTGCCTTTAAAATTTCATTTGTCCAGAAAGAGCAAATGCTTAATAACTCCCATGTTCAAGCTCCAAAAAATCTCAAACTTATCAGGCAACTTAATAGTCACGACCTGAAAACATCTATATGAAAAAATTCAGTTATCCATGTAGCGCCACCTAGTGGTAACAATAATTGTCATACTTTACGTTTTTAGCTACTGTGCTGAGCTCGTTGAAGGGATCCAGTTGAAAGTTGGTCAGAAAAGCCTTAAGATGTTGATCATGCCCCACACCAAATATTGTAACTTTTCGCCAAAGGGCGTGGCCGCTACGGTGCCGCAAAGTCTGAAGATTTTTCGTGACAATAAAAGCTGCATGGACTTGACCGAGATGATCCTATCTTCTCAAAATTTCACACATTTGATGAGAGTCCAGCCCTAAAGACATCTACGAACTTATATTTCATCTTACTGATAGCGCCACCTAGTGGCAATTTTTTTTCTTACAAATTTTCTTGTACATTTTTCTCCAAACACGTTAACTGGACCAACCTCATATTTGCTCAGATGAGGGTTTCGGCCTTCATGATGTCACAACACGAAGTTTGTGAGTTTTCGCGAATCGCTGTGGGCGTGGCTAAGCACTGTTCGCCAAGAAAACAACTCCAGTTTTGATGGTCTAAACATGCGCAGAAACTCATGAAACTTGGCACACACATCTGGCCTGGCAAAATGAGCAATATTTTATCATGTATTGTCCTATTTTTACAAAAATGATTCAATAGCGCCCCCTAGAAATTTTTAACGAAGCAGCCCCGATTGTACGTTTAAGCAAGATCTACGAAAATTTTTAGGTGTATGAGGGAGACAAAGACCTACAAAAAAGTCTCTTGGACCCATGTGCTAAAATGAACAGGAAGTGAGCTACGAATTTTTGAATGTCCAATTTTTGACGATTTTTGCACATTTTCAGGGGGCATACTTTTGCCCACTTCTCCTACACGTTTTATCCGACTGACGTATGACTTGACCTGGACCATGCCAAGACCTGAGCCAACAACAGACGGAAAAATCTTGACTTTTGGAAATACTATATGATGAGGGCGGGGCATCAAAATTTGTGTTTCGCACTGAAAAAGGATATGCTTAATAACTTCCCGATACATGCTCCAAAAAATCCCAAACTTGACATGTATGTTTATCGTCAAGGCCTGAAGGTATCTCTATGACAACATTCAGTTATATATGCAGCGCCACCTAGCCCTTGAGGCATGAAAAAAAAATACCCCACTTACGGTATTTTGTACAAAAAATGTAAACCCATTCTAAGTGTGATAACTAAGTCATTTAGGAATATTCTTTTACTTTCCACCACTCAAAATATTCACTGGCATCAGACCTAACCAAACATACATATTTTCATTTAGTTTTATGTATTTTTGATAGCCTCTATGGACATTAAAAGCAATATCGTGAATGAAGGCTATGCTTAATAACTCCCAGGTACATGCTCCAAAAAATCCCATACTTGAAATGTATATTTATCGTCAAGGCCTCAAGGTATCTCTATGACAAAATTCAGTTATAAATACAGCGCCACCTAGTCCTTGAGGCATAAAAAAAAATGCCTCACTTACGGTATTTTTGCAAAAATTGTAAACTCATTGTAAGTGTGATAACTAAGTCATTTATGAATATTCTTTTACTTTCCACCACTCAATATGTTCACTGGCATCAGACCGATCCAAACATACGTATTTTTTATTTAGTTTTATTTATTTTTTGATCGCCTCTATGGACAATAAAAGCAACATTGTGCAATGAGTACGAGCGATGATGTGTGTATATATACTTTTACGAAAAATACCAATCAGGGCAACTCATTGCCTAAAAATTAAAAAAAAAAGACGCTGATTTTTGCAGATCATCACCAAAACCCATTGAGCTTGTCACACTCATCACACCTGGCAAAAAAAAAATAAAAAATCCACATGTTTATCATGCCATTTTCAAAGAAATTCTGCTTCCAATGTGCCAGTACCCCAATGTGCAAGTTCCCCAACGTGCAAGTACCCCAACGTGGCCTGGGCTGCGAGGGCCCTTTATAGCTGCTTGCAGCTCTAGTTATTATTAGGGCCCGAGCAGCGACCGCTGCGAGGTCCCTCTTGTTTTTGTAAGAATTCTTCTTCTTCTTCTTCTTCTTCTTCTTCTTCTTCTCCGTAAACGATCGCATTTTTGAGGGCCTAAACATTTACGAAAACTCACCAAACTTTGCAGTCTCTTCGGGCCCGGCGAAAAATTTGATATTATGTAGTTGTCATAACAACGCGACTCTATAGCGCCACCTAGCGTAGAAAAATAAAAACCAATCCCGGCCCGTTTGAGCTAGAGCTACGAAAATTGGCAGGCACGTGTAGCACTACGAGACGCACAAAAAAAGTCAGTGGAAGCCATATCCTAAAATGTACAGGAAGTGAGCTATGAATTTTTTAATGTCCAATTTTGGCCTATTTTGGCACATTCACTGTGGTCATACTTTTTCCCCCTATGCAAACATTTTTCATCCCATTGACTTTAAACTTGGCATTTATCATCTCAAGACTTAAGAGAAAAACTAGGCAAAAAATCTTGCGTTTTCGAAATACTATATGACGGGGGCGGGGCATCAAATATTGCCTTTAAAATTTCATTTGTCCAGAAAGAGCAAATGCTGAATAACTCCCATGTACAAGCTCCAAAAAATCTCAAACTTCTCAGGCAACGTAATAGTCACGGCCTGAAAACACCTATATGAAAAAATTCAGTTATACATATAGCGCCACCTAGTGGTTACAATAAATGTCATACTTTACGTTTTTAGCTACTGTGCTGAGCTCGTTGAAGGGATCCAGTTGAAAATTGGTCAGAAAAGCCTTAAGATGTTGATGATGCCCCACACAGAATATTGTAACTTTTCGCCAAAGGGCGTGGCCGCTACGGTGACGCAAAGTCTGAAGATTTTTCGTGACAATAAAAGCTGCATGAACTTGACCGAGATGATCCTATCTTCTCAAAATTTCACACATTTGATGAGAGTCCAGCCCTAAAGACATCTACGAACTTCTATTTCATCTAACTGATAGCGCCACCTAGTGGCAATTTTTTTTCTTACGAATTTTCTTGTACATTTTTCTCCAAACACGTTAACTGGACCAACCTCATATTTGCTCAGATGGGGGTTTCGGCCTTCATGATGTCACAACACGAAGTTTGTGAGTTTTCGCGAATCGCTGTGGGCGTGGCTAAGCACTGTTCGCCAAGAAAACAACGCTAGTTTTGATGGTCTAAACATGCGCAGAAACTCATGAAACTTGGCACACACATCTGGCCGGGCAAAATGAGCAATATTTTATCATGTATTGTCCTATTTTTACAAAAATGACTCAATAGCGCCCCCTAGAAATTTTTAACGAAGCAGCCCCGATTGTACGTTTAAGCAAGATCTACGAAAATTTTTAGGTGTATGAGGGAGTCCAAGACCTACAAAAAAGTATCTTGGACCCATGTGCTAAAATGAACAGGAAGTGAGCTATGAATTTTTGAATGTCCCATTTTTGACGATTTTTGCACATTTTCAGGGGGCATGCTTTTGCCCACTTCTCCTACACATTTCATCCGACTGACTTTAGACTTGACCTGGACCATGTCAAGACCTGAGCCAACTACAGGCAGAAAAATCTTGACTTTTGGAAATACTATATGATGAGGGCGGGGCATCAAATTTTGTGTTTCGCACTGAAAAAGGATATGCTTAATAACTCCCCGGTACATGCTCCAAAAAAATCCCAAACTTGACATGTATGTTTATAGTCAAAGCCTGAAGGTATCTCTATGACAAAATTCAGTTATATATGCAGCGCCACCTAGCCCTTCATGCGTGAAAAAAAAATACCCCACATACGGTATTTTGTACAAAAAATGTCAACTCATTCTAAGTGTGATAACTCCCATGTTCAAGCTCCAAAAAATCTCAAACTTCTCAGGCAACGTAATAGTCACGGCCTGAAAGCATCTATATGATAAAATTCAGTTATACATATAGCGCCACCTAGTGGTAACAATAAATGTCATACTTTACGTTTTTAGCTACTGTGCCGAGCTCGTTGAAGGGATCCAGTTGAAAATTGGTCAGAAAAGCCTTAAGATGTTGATCATGCCCCACACCGAATATTGTAACTTTTCGCCAAAGGGCGTGGCCGCTACGGTGACGCAAAGTCCGAAAATTTTTCGTGACAATAAAAGCTGCATGAACTTGACCGAGATGATCCTATCTTCTCAAAATTTCACACATTTGATGAGAGTCCAGCCCTTAAGACATCTACGAACTTATATTTCATCTTACTGATAGCGCCACCTAGTGGCAATTTTTTTTCTTACGAATTTTCTTATACATTTTTCTCCAAACACGTTAACTGGACCAACCTCATATTTGCTCAGATGAGGGTTTCGGCCTTCATGATGTCACAACACGAAGTTTGTGAGTTTTCGCGAATCGCTGTGGGCGTGGCTAAGCACTGTTCGCCAAGAAAACAACGCCAGTTTTGAGGGTCTAAACATGCGCAGAAACTCATGAAACTTGGCACACACATCTGGCCTGGTAAAATGAACAATATTTTATTGTTGATTGTACTATTTTTACAAAAATGACTCAATAGCGCCCCCTAGAAATTTTTAACGAAGCAGCCCCGATTCTACGTTTAAGCAAGATCTACGAAAATTTTTACGTGTATGAGGGAGCCAAAGACCTACAAAAAAGTCTCTTGGACCCATATGCTAAAATGAACAGGAAGTGAGGTACGAATTTTTGAATGTCCCATTTTTGACGATTTTTGCACATTTTCAGGGGGCATACTTTTGCCCACTTCTCCTACATGTTTTATCCGACTGACTTATGACTTGACCTGGACCATGCCAAGACCTGAGCCAACAACAGACGGAAAAATCTTGACTTTTGGAAATACTATATGATGAGCGCGAGGCATCAAAATTTGTGTTTCGCACTGAAAAAGGATATGCTTAATAACTCCGCGATACATGCTCCAAAAAATCCCAAACTTGACATGTATGTTTATCGTCAAGGCCTGAAGGTATCTCTATGACAACATTCAGTTATATATGCAGCGCCACCTCGCCCTTGAGGCAAAACAAAAAAATACCCCACATACGGTATTTTGTACAAAAAATGTAAACTCATTCTAAGTGTGATAACTAAGTCATTTATGAATATTCTTTTACTTTCCACCACTCAAAATGTTCACTGGCATTAGACTTATCCAAACATGTACTTTTTTTAATTTATTTTTGATAGCCTCTAATGGACATTAAAAGCAATATCGTGAATGAAGGATATGCTTAATAACTCCACGGTACATGCTCCAAAAAAATCCCACACTTGACATGTATGTTTAGAGTCAAGGCTTGAAGGTATCCCTATGACAACATTCCATTATATATACAGCGCCACCTAGCCCTAGAGGCATAAAAAAAAATACACCAACTTAACGGTATTTTTACAAAAAAAAAAAAAATCCACATGTCAAGGTTTATCATGCCATTTTCAAAGAAATTCTGCTTCCAATGTGCCGTACCTAAACTTGCCAGTACCCCAACGTGCCAGTACCCCAACGTGCAAGTACCCCAACGTGCAAGTACCCCAACGTGGCCCGGGCTGCGAGGGCCCTTTATAGCTGCTCGCAGCTCTAGTTCTTCTTCTTCTTCTTCTTTATTCTCCGCAAACGATCCCGATTTTGGGTACCTAAACATTCACGAAAACTCACCGAACTTTGCACACTCCTCAGGCCCGGCGAAAAATTTGATATTATGAAGTCGTCATAACAACGCGACTCTATAGCGCCCCCTAGTGTAGAAAAATAAAAGCCAAGCCCGGCACGTTTGAGCTGGAGCAACGAAAATTGGCAGGCACGTGTAGCACCCCGAGATGCACAAAAAAGTCTATTGGGACCATGTAGCTAAAATGTACAGGAAATGAGCTATGAATTTTTTAATGTCCAATTTTGGCCTATTTTGGCACATTCACTGTGGTCATGCTTTTTCCCCCTCTGCAAACATTTTTCATCCAATTAACTTCAAACTTGGCATTTATCATCTCAGGACGTGAGAGAACAACTGGGCAAAAAGTCTTGCCTTTTCGAAATACTATATGATGGGGGCGGGGCATCAAATATTGCCTTTAAAATTTCATTTGTCCAGAAAGAGCAAATGCTTAATAACTCCCATGTTCAAGCTCCAAAAAATCTCAAACTTCTCAGGCAACGTAATAGTCACGGCCTGAAAACATCTATATGATAAAATTCAGTTATACATATAGCGCCACCTAGTGGTTACAATAAATGTCATACTTTACGTTTTTAGCTACTGTGCTGAGCTTGTTGAAGGGATCCATTTGAAAATTGGTCAGAAAAGCCTTAAGATGTTGATCATGCCCCACACCGAATATTGTAACTTTTCGCCAAAGGGCGTGGCCGCTACGGTGACGCAAAGTCTGAAGATTTTTCGTGAAAATAAAAGCTGCATTAACTTGACCGAGATGATCCTATCTTCTCAAAATTTCACACATTTGATGAGAGTCCAGCCCTAAAGACATCTACTGACTTATATTTCATCTAACTGATAGCGCCACATAGTGGCAATTTTTTTTCTTACGAATTTTTTTCTACGTTTTTCTCCAAACACGTTAACTGGACCTACCTCATATTTGCTCAGATGAGGGTTTCGGCCTTCATGATGTCACAACACGAAGTTTGTGAGTTTTTGCGAATTGCTGTGGGTGTGGCTAAGCGCTGTTCGCCAAGAAAACAACGCCAGTTTTGAGGGTCTAAACATGCACAGAAACTCATGAAACTTGGCACACACATCTGGCCTGGTAAAATGAGCAATATTTTATTGTTGATTGTGCTATTTTTACAAAAATGACTCAATAGCGCCCCCTAGAAGTTTTTAACGAAGCAGCCCCGGTTGTACGTTTAAGCAAGAACGACGAATATTTTTAGGTGTATGAGGGAGCCCAAGACCTACAAAAAAGTCTCTTGGACCCATATGCTAAAATGAACAGGAAGTGAGCTACGAATTTTTGAATGTCCCATTTTTGACAATTTTTGCACATTCACAGGGCGCAGACTTTTGCCCACTTCTCCTACACGTTTCATCTGACTGAGTTAAGACTTGACCTGGACCATGTCAAGACCTGAGCCAACGACAGGGGGAAAAATCTTGACCTTTCGAAATACTATATGATGAAGGCGGGGCATCAAAATTTGTGTTTCGCACTGAAAAAGGATATGCTTAATAACTCCCCGGTACATGCTCCAAAAAATCCCAAACTTGACATGTATGTTTATCGTCAAGGCCTGAAGCTATCTCTATGACAACATTCAGTTATATATGCAGCGCCACCTAGCCCTTGAGGCATAAAAAAAAAATACCCCACATACGGTATTTTGTACAAAAAATGTAAACTCATTCTAAGTGTGATAACTAAGTCATTTATGAATATTCTTTTAGTTTCCACCACTCAAAATGTTCACTGGCATCAGACTTATCCAAACATATATATATTTTTATTTATTTTTGATAGCCTCTGTGGACATTAAAAGCAATATCGTGAATGAAGGATATGCTTAATAACTCCACGGTACATGCTCCAAAAAAAATCCCACACTTTACATGTATGCTTATAATCAAGGCCTGAAGGTATCTCGATGACAACATTCAGTTATAAATACAGCGCCACCTAGCCCTTGAGGCTTATATAAAAAAAAAAAAAACACATACGGTATTTTGTAAAAAAAAATGTAAACTCATTCTAAGTGTGATGACTAAGTCATTTCTGAATATTCTTTTAGTTTCCACCACTCAAAATGTTCACTGGCATCAGACTTATCCAAACATATATATATTTTATTTAGTTTTATTTATTTTTCATAGCCTCTATAGACGTTAAAAGCAGTATCGTGAATGAAGGATATGCTTAACTCTTTGACCGCCATAAACGTTTAAAAACTCTACAAATTGTCTCTACCTTTAAACTTCCCCCGATATGGCGTTTTAACATCTCATTACTGAAAGACGTAGAGTTTGATAAAATTATTAGAAGGGAGTGGGCAGATTTTTTGGAAATAAATGACTCTCCAAATATATCTCCATCTCTTCTCTGGGAAGCAGGGAAAGCGGTAATTAGAGGGAAAATTATATCATATTCAACTTATAAAAAGAAACAGGATCAAAAATTAGAAAAATACCTGGAAGATAAAATTAAACAACTAACAGATGAATATGCATTAAACCCAAATAATCAAATATGGATAGAACTACAGAATATAAAAATACAGTTAGATAACATGTTATCTAAAAAGACAGAGTTTATAATACAACAGTTGAGATATAATAATTTTGAACATAATAATAAATCAGGTAAATTCCTGGCAAATCAACTTCAACGGAATCGGGAAAAATCTCTTATAACGACTATTAAAGATATAAATGGTGAATGCACACAATCACCAAAAGAAATTAACCATATTTTTTATAACTATTATCGAAATCTATACTCAGAAATTAATAGACCTAACCCTGAACATATTGAGGTATTCCTAAATAGCTTAAATATACCTCAGTTATCTATTGAACATAAAGATATTCTAGATGCCCCGCTTACTATAGATGAGTTGTATCGTGCTTTAGACAGTATGCCTAATGGCAGAGCACCTGGTCCAGACGGCTATCCGGCTATATTTTTTAAACATTTCTGGTTAATGTTTGCTCCATTATTTCTAAGAGTAGTAACTGAAATTAAAAGTAAGGGTGATATACGTCAAGATATGAATATAGCAGCAATTAAAATTTTATTAAAGCCAGAAAAAGACCCCACCCTCCCGTCAAGTTACCGACCGATATCACTAATTAATACCGATATTAAAATTATCGCTAAGGCCTTGGCATCTCGACTAGAGACAGTAATCTCGACAATTATTCATAGCGATCAAACAGGTTTTATTAAAGGTCGTCATTCTACTAATAATATTAGGAGGCTCTTTAACTTGATTAGTATGTCACAGCGGTATGATAAAAAGGCAGTTGTTATTTCGCTGGATGCAGAAAAAGCCTTCGATAAAGTTAACTGGTCCTTCCTCTTTGCTGTCTTAAATAAATTCGGCTTCGGGGAGTCATTCATTCAATGGGTCTCAATATTATATGATTCTCCTAAAGCTACAGTTACTACTAATGGGATTACATCACAGAGTTTTACTCTACAAAGGGGAACAAGACAAGGGTGCCCAATGTCTCCTTTATTATTTGCTATATTTATTGAGCCGCTTGCATTAGCTATACGTCAGGATAGACGGATCCAAGGAATCCACTCCGGGACAATAGAACATAAAATTAATCTATATGCCGATGATATACTACTCTATTTAGAAGAACCTGCTATCTCGCTAGGGGAAGCATTTAACTTAATAACTAAATTCTCTCACTTATCAGATTACTCTATTAACTGGACAAAATCAACATTATTACCTATCACAGAAAATTCATGGAATCCTACAAGTCAGGATCCACAGTACTCCTTTCCTACAGGTAATTTAAAATACTTAGGTGTTAAAATTTCACCAAAGTTAACTGAATTAACTTCTTTAAATTTTTTACCATTATTGGATAGTATCCGTAGTGATCTGGAGCGCTGGAATAATCTTCCGATCTCTTTAATAGGACGGATAGCTACTATAAAAATGAAAGTTTTACCAAAGATTAATTATTTATTTTCAATGATTCCATTTAAACCTACGTCTAACTGGTTCCAATCGCTGGACTCTGCTATCATAAAATTCTATTGGAATTAAAAAAAAAGCTAAAATTAGTCTATCTACTCTTCAGGAAAGTAAATCTAAAGGAGGTTTAGAGGCACCAAACTTTATGTACTATTATATAGCTAATCAACTACAATATCTTGTGCTATGGACACAACCCAACAGAGATACTAACTGTTGGTTGGAATTGGAGCAGAAGGATTGTAATAATCTTAGACTGTTAGATTTACTCTTTATTACAAAATCAATAAAACGACATGATTGTTTTAAAAACCCAATGATAGCCGCCACCCTGACTGCCTGGTGGAAGGCATTAGAAATTACAAACTCCCAATTGGCGCCCTGTGGGCTTTCTCCCATTTGGCATAACCCCGACTTTCAACTTAATAATCAGTCGTTCCATTTAAGCTTATGGGAGCAGAAAGGAATTACACACCTTCATCATCTTTTCTCAGATAATAAGTTTATATCGTATACAAACTTGGTCCAGAAATATGAAATAAAAAATGGAAATTTCTTACATTATCTGCAAGTTAAAAATATGGTTAAGAAACAAATCCCAACACTTCAGGATACGCTCCAACTGCCTGTCTTAGCTAAAGATATTATAAAGCTTTCTCCAACAACAATAAAGAAAATATCAAAAATATATAAGTTATTTTTATACACAAATAAAACGTATTTACCGACTTTAAAATGGGAAAAAGACTTGTCTATAGTTCCGGAACCAGACTTTTGGACCCAAATCTGTGAAAATGTATTTAAAATGACCAAACAGACAAATTTGCAACTTATCCAATATAAGATACTTCATAGAACATATATTACACAATATATGATGAAAAAAATGGGACTCTCTGACTCCGACATTTGTCTCCAGTGCTCACAAAACACTGCCGATACTTATCTTCATGCTTTATGGTCATGTACTCCAGTGCTGCATTTCTGGACTAAAATCTTGGAAAAGCTCGCTGATATATTAAACTGTAGGCTTCCTTTTTCTCCAAGATTGTGTTTACTAGGTGACTTAACAATAACTGAGCTACCATGTAAACAATCCCAATCTATATTTATAGCCCTTACTATTGCTAAAAAAATAATCCTTGTCAATTGGAAAAATAAACAATCTCTAAATATCGACCACTGGTTAAACTTACTAATAAATTATATCTCAATGGAAAAAATCTCTGCCTTAAATAAAAATCAAGTATCAAGATTTAAACAAATATGGTCTATGTACATAGAATATTTTAATCTTAATTTGGCAACTTAATCCTGCCAAGATTCTGCCTGTTAACGAGAGCCACCACATCGTTACAACTTCTGTTTTCGCTGCTTCTGTATTTGATATTTTGTATCTGATTGTTTTTATTTTTATATAGTCAGGAACCTAGTTGCTGCTAGTGGGCTCGAGCATACCACACTATACGACACTATACTCACTAACTCCTTAAGAGTTATTTCTAGTGGGCACTAAGCATCAACACTTGGTGTTACTGCATGCTAATTAGTCAATTTTCTTGACGCCGTCCCCCGTGGTCGGGCGGGGGTGGTTCTGCCGCCTCCCCCCCCCGTTGTCTGCTCGGTAGCGGTTGCGTCTTGGCCGCTCCCTGGGCCCCCTGTGGGGTGCGGTGTTGGGGTGCTTTCCCTGGTGCCCGGGGCGGCGCCGTCCCGGCGCGGTCCGCTGCTCCTTGCCCGGCGGCGCGGTTCGGGGCGGGTAGGCCTCTGGTGTGCCCCGTGGCTCCCTCTCCCCTCCCCCTTCCTCCCCCCCGTCGCCTCTCCCTCCTCGCCTCCTCCCGCCCATCCTCCTCTGCCTCCCGGTCCCTTTTCCCTTGTCGCCCTCCCTCCTCCCCCCCCCCCCCTCCTGCCCTGCAGCCGCCCTTTCGCCTTCTTGTCGTCTTCCCCCCGCTTCCCCCTCCCCCCTTCCCTGTCTGCCCCCCGCCCCCTCCCCCTCCCTCTCCCTGGGCCTGGGGCTCCCTCCCCGGCCCGGGCGTCGGGCTCCGGGGGCCGGGCGGGGGTTTGAGGCCTACCCCACTCCGGTAGAACTCCTGGCGCCCCGGGCGGGCTCCGGTGGCCGGTGGGCTGTCCAGTAGCCCTGCTGCGCTGGCGGTCCGCCTATTGTGGTGCCAGATGGGTGGGGTGGGGGGCGGGTGGGGGTGGGGGGTGCTGGGGGACGGGCGTGCCACCTACACCCGCCGGGTTGGGTGAGGCCCCGCTGGTCGCTCCTCTTACTCACTTCACTAGTTTTGCACTATACACTTTGTAAATATACACATAGGGCAAAAATAAAAACAAATAAAAATAAAAAATAAACGTTTAAAAAGGTTCAGTATAATCCTAGGATTGGCCGCCATAGACGTTAATTGACGTCTACTATGTTTTTTTATGGAAACGGGTGGAGGAAAGCCTTGGGCAGCTGTGCTCCAAGTATCAAGCCGATCGGGTTACTATATGAGTATTCCTGGCCACTAGATGGCTGTGATGAGTCTTTTGGACAAGATTGGGTGGGAGACAACAGTAGAAGAAGAGAGGCTGAGCTAGAGTGTTGAGGGGGAGAGAATGGCTAACTTGGCTAAGGGAGTCAAAAAGGCTACAGATGGCAAGCAGCTCACGCTTGATCCTTATTTTCAAAGCTCAAAAGCATCGAACAGTGCTCAAGAGCACAGTGATGACGGGGTTAAGTCATAGTTGAAGCGGTGACGCGGCCGTTTCGACCACGTCCTAAGGCCCCACCGGCTAGCGATGCTAATAACGTCCTAAGGCCCCACCGGCTAGCGATGCTAACACCGGAGAAAAGTGGTGCACAACCGAGCACGTCTGCACAGATGACGTTTCATTGGACGATGACGACTACTATGGGTCCGATGCAAGACAGTCTTGGACAGTCTTCCAAAGAACGTGAAGGTAAGCGCTAACATGCTAAGAGATTGCTAGTAAGATTACTTTCCTAACTTTCTCGGGCGATCTGCTAGCAGCGTGTGTAAATGTGCTGATATACACTAAAACATTACCTATACAAACGTGAATGTATATTTTATAGATCGTGCTCACAGCAACGTCCGACCGCTGGTTCTACGACAAAGAAAGGTAAAAAAAAAAAACGTTTTCAATACACCGCAACAATAAAAGGAAAGTCTTTCGATAGTATTGTAATTGTATATGTTTCTTTCAGTTCCTACCCAAAGTGACCCTTCTCACATTGAGCAGAACAAAGGTAAAAAGAAAAAAAAAAAAAAGAGATTCTCCACAGCACTAATAAAATATTTGATGGTAAATGTCTTCTATTTACAGAATGTGCATCAACCAGTACATCCAAGAAAAAAAGGTAAACATGCACACACGCACACATTGTATCACAGTGCTCTAAAATAATATATGATATTGAAATGTATATTTGCAGATCCCAAAGTCTGGCTGGCATGAAGTTGATGAATTCGGCTGGCAGCCAACCATCTTCCCCTTTGCTGCAAAACCAGGACCAAGGGATGCTGCAGCAGAGCTGAATTCCCACCTGCCAGCTGACATCCTGGAGCTCTTCATCACGGATGAACTTCTCTAGCACATCGTTCATCATACCAACCTCTACGCAAATCAGTCCATGCAGAAGCAGACTGACAAAAACTGTTGCGCACGTGTAAATAGTTTGCAAAGAGTTTTCCAAATTGTTTGTTCGGATTGCTACTGTTGCATGTAAATAAACTGTTATTTTGCAATCAAAAAACATTTTTTATTGTTGTGTTTTATAGAAGTTTAGGTGTTTGTAGAATCACTCATGCAAAAAAAAAAGTGGCAAATTCACTAGAGTGCATGAAATAACATTGTTTCACAAAAAGCTTGATTTCTCCGTATTTTGGAAGAAAATAGAGGATTTGGGTGAAACGAAGCTGTTTTCTATTGTTGATTACTGAAGATCCGAATAAGGTAGAAACAAACTTTTGAAAGATGAGACTTCAATCTTTCATTTGGTAGTATCCGCGTTTCCATAGTCCTAACACAACATTTTCTGTGGAGCTTGAAAGATCGGTAAAATTCTGTAAATCAGCTGGCAGTATAGGGTTACCTTTTCCGAAAATGGCTGGCAGTCAAAGAGTTAATGGTAAATTGTGTGAGTACTGTAAGTAATGTGGAATGAAACAATATATTTCCAAGAAGGTGTGAATTTTTTAAGCTAGTTGAAATTTGTAAATCGTCAAGTATTATGTGGGAGTTGTTGGACGGCAAAAAAGTGTGGAGAATAAAATGTGCCTCAAATAATTACGAATACGAATAACATATGTAGGAATGCTTTCCCACAACATTCCCACAATAACAATAAGTATAATACTACTAATAATAATAATAAAGGTTAGAAACAACTTGTGTGGGGTTAGAAATAACAGCATTTCCACAATCAAGCTTCCCGAATAGAGCTGAATATTTGAAATATTGGCTCTATGGAGTCATATCATACACAGCTGGTCACTTTCCTCAGTCAGAGACGGCCAACTCATGATAGTTTTTTGGTGTTATGGAAATCACTTTATTACAGCTGCAGTTGTTATACTGCTTGACAACTAAAATTGATTTGAGGTGAATTTTTCCAGCTGGGGTTATAGATCACATGATGTGGTTGGAGGACTTAGATCTGTATTAATTGTGCTCGCGAGAACAGCTATACATAGCTATGGCAATCTTTTTCCCCCCCAGTCAATTGTTTGCTGAAGATGTAACCAAATGCTTGGAACATAGAGGAGGCCAGCTAATTCAACACTCACCAATTTATCTACAACAAGATGATGCCCATGATATTTATCCTTCTGCATAATATTTTAAACAGACCACACATGACGGACAAATTGGTAGACATGTAGAAAGTTGGTCATCTTCTTCTTTTGCTCTTGTTTGCTCGTCCTCTTCTCTCGCTGTCTGATCAATGTCAAACAATGATTGGGGAGTGAGTGAGAGAAGGGAGGGTTCATGCAGGGAGGATGAAAAGGATACATGTGTGGGGAAAAAAAAAGAGATAACTTAATAGATCAAAATGATCATTGGAAATGAAGAGCTTCACTTTCAGGAATAACCTGCAGGGGACAGACAAGGAATATAAAGCAAAGTAGAGTTTCAAATGTCTGCTAGTGACATGTATGCTTTTGTAGGGAGCCTCTCTGGTGTCAGGGTCTAAATTTTTATTTATGTTTTGCTAATCTGTACCCACAGTTTAGTAAACTGTACCCACAGTTTACTAATCTGTACCCACAGTTTAACAATCTGTACCCACAGTTTACTAATCTGTACCCACAGTTTACTAATCTGTACCCACAGTTTAACAATCTGTACCCACAGTTTACTAATCTGTACCCACAGTTTAACAATCTGTACCCACAATTTACTAATCTGTACCCACAGTTTAACAATCTGTACCCATAGTTTAGTAATCTGTACCCACAGTTTAACAATCTGTACCCACAGTTTACTAATCTGTACCCACAGTTTACTAATCTGTACCCACAGTTTAGTAAACCGTACCCATGGTTTACTAAACCGTACCCACGATTTAGCACTTCTGTGGCGTTATGTAATAAGCATGCGCACGCAACGTTCGAGTGGTTGCTTGACAGCAGTATTAGCAGCGAAGAAGTGTTAAACCGTGAGTACAGTTTACTAAACTGTGGGTACAGATTGCTAAACTGTGGGTACAGTTTACTAAACTGTGGGTACAGATTGCTAAACTGTGCGTACAGTTTACTAAACTGTGGGTACAGTTTACTCAACTGTGGGTACAGATTGTTAAACTGTGGGTACAGTTTACTAAACTGTGGGTACAGATTAGCAAAAAAACAAACAAAAAAAACTCAGACCCTGACACCAGAGGAGCTCCGTACTTTTGCCACTTTTGTTAGAACGCTTTTTTTAAAAATGTATTCTTTTATTTAATATGTTATTAAAAAGTACAGATGACGATTGAGCCTGCCAAATCAAATATTGGCCATGGAAGTTGTCATTTTGACATTTTAATCTGATGAGCAGCCAAGTGAATTGTTTTCGGCGTCGGATACAGCCAACGGTAGCTGTTTGTTCAAGACAAAAATAAAAAGGGTGACATGCCCAAGCAACGTTTTCTGGCGGCATTCTTGCAAGACGTCACAATAAGAAGAAATAGTGGTATGGTTTTGTTTGATTGATGTCCAGTCTTATCTGCAACAACCATCACAGCCTTACTGAAAATAATGCTAGGCATGCCTACGCTGACTTATACGCATACGCGACAAATACGTCACGTGCAATGTAAGAGTCATGTACATTTTGTACAAGTGAAGCTGCAAGTTTCTGAGAACGCCGGCGCACAAGACACGTGAGGAGGGACATACTACAAACTACATTTGTGTCGGCAACTAAAGAGCCACCTGAAAAAAGAAACCCACATTGCGTTTGGGCATCTAAAATGAGGTAGAATTTTGCTTTCCTTTTTAATTCTTCTGCAGACACCGTTCAAACAGGTGGCCCGTTCAAAGCGATAGGTCAGCGCATCCGTCATATTGGATGTGACAATTGTATTTACCATTAAAGTGGCAAATAATTAGTAAGATTGACTTTGAATGGGATAACATTTGAAAAGGCAATCCACATGTGCCAAAAAATCAAAACTGAGATATTGATATATTTGAATTCTGCACTTAATTTCCTTTAAAACAGAGGTGTCAAACTGCATTCCTCATGGGCTGCAGTCCTGCAGGTTTTCAAGGTATCTCTACTTCAACGCACCTGATTCAATGATAAGGATAATTATCATGCTACGTTCTCACCAAATCAGAAAAGGCGAACTGGAACGCTTCATTCGCGAGCGTTTCACCGCGTAGAGTGTTTTCGGAACAATTGCTGCTGATTCGTGCTTTCGTGTGCACCGGAGCGGAGGAGGCGTGAACAAGGAAGTGGAGCACTTTAGCGAGTCAAAAAAAAAGTGGGCGCCGCCAACTACTCCCAATTCTTTCCTGGGACAAAACAGCCGTTTCACTATTTTCTCCTTTTTTGAGGTACGTGATAGCACTTTCTCTTTTTTAGTGGCAATCTGGCGGCCTGCATTTATGCTAAAAATAGCTTTGGCATTAATAATAAGCACTGCTGCTAACTCGGTTCAGTTTAAAAGCAAGTAAACTGATTTACCAGCAGTTTCTTGATCATCATTTTGTCACGGCTGGCCGTGTTGTTGCGCTCGGGGTGACAATAGAGAGGCCGCTGTGTGTGACGTGGCCCGTACTCGAAGCCGATTGGCTGCCGTGAGGCGAAACGCGAAAAAAGTTCAATTTTTTGAACATCGACGAATATGCGAATGTGCGGATTTTTGTCATAAATGTGCGGATTTTCGCTGCTTTCGCTGCTGCTGAGTCCCAACGAGCGAAACACGTCACCGAATCGCCATCCCTAGCTTTTGGTGAGAACGCAGCATCAGGCTCCTGCAGAGCTTGCTGATGAGCTTAAATATGAGTCAGCTGTGTTGAAAGTGGGAAACCTCGAACACCTGCAGGACTGCGGCCCACAAGGAAGGCAGTTTGACACCTCTGCTTTAAAATGATATATAATACATGGATGTACCTCAAAACTTGACAAAGTTACAACAGTTTCAATTTTGGAAGGTAGAAATCCCTAGTTTTGAGAAAAAATGGTTTAAAGTTTTGGTACTAGCATCATTCAAATGTCCATAGCAACCAGTATCTTAGGAAAAAGATATTAACCCTTTAAACGTTTTGGAAGTTTGACCTCTCAAGAGATGAAGTCAGCCTCAACTTTGAAGATCACATTCAGCTAATAATTCATCTTCTGAGGCATGAGCCAAAGTTAGGTTATTTTATTATTGCTCCTTGTGGTATTTTCTTGCATAAATGAGGTCATATTACCACCGTGGGAAATTTGATTTCATAATTTTGTGTCAATTAAAAGATTATTTGACATTTGATGTGGCCTGTGATAAGTGGTTTATTGATAACTTATCATGGATGTGATGTCTCAAATGCGTTTAAAATGAAAATGTTTTTGTTTTGTTTTGTTTTGTTTTGTTTTGTCCCACCACCCCACCCCAATTAATACACGAGGGACACTAAACTATTGTATTTACAAGTTAAGATAGCCTGTTGGCATTTTGGGGCGGGGTGTCATTGTGACTCTTTTGAGAGGACCATTTTTCATCTTCAAGTTAAATATTGCATAGCTCATTTTTATGTTCATGTCATCCCATTCAAAAGAGCATAAAGTGAAAATGTGTGGTGATATTTGCGACGTATGCAGGCAGACTGTTTTTTTTTTTTTTTTTTTTTTTTTTTTTGATACATCGAAGAAGCAGCGTGTCCGGCGTCGTATGAAACAGACAACATCGACAAGCGATCAAACCATTACATTAGAATTTACGATGCATTATTAAATTAGTCTACATTGCATACAAGGCACTGGTGCATGTCACAACTTTTAATTCCCGACGCGGTCTGAGGGAAGGAGCAGTGTAGCCTGCTCCACGGGGGGTATCGCGGCTGCATATTCCCCGCTCGAGTTCGACATGGTTTAGTCAAGTGTGTGAATGTAGTACTGTAATTTGAATTAAAAGTAGACAGCGATTCATATAATATCTCTGTCTGTTTGGATGACAATTCGCCGGTAACCGGATTGATGACAACACAGAAGCTGTTGTCATCGATGCAAGGTAGGATGACTGTTCACTTTCGTGCTGACTGTTGTTTTTCGACTTTTTTTTTTGTTGCTATGTCCATCCATCCATCCATCCATAAGCAGATTCGCTTATCCTCACAATATTTATATAAACCAGTATTGAATTACGTCTGAGGCTAGGAAATTCCAGTTGTTCGAGGTTGGCTAAAAACACGCCCCGTAGTTATGAGGCATACTGTCTAATAATTGCTTATTTTTATACAGATGTATTACAATTTTGACTTTTGTGCTGCTTGGAAGTGAAACAAGAGACCTCAAGGAAGCTATTTGTGGAGAAATCTCAAAATTGACAAAAAATGTCCAACTGTCTAATATTGCCCATATCTCCTATATAATCTAAGGTAATAGTTCTTTATTAACTCTTTGACTGCCAAAGATTATCCAAAAAACAACTCCAACAGTGCCAGACGATTTCGAGCATTTTCACTCATCTTTCAAGGCAAACAAAATATTGTGCGCGACGACTACATAAACATAAAAAAAGTATATTTCTACCTTATTCCGTTCTTTAGTAATCACCATTTGAAAATAGGTAATTTGAGTGACATTGAAAAGATACATTTTGTGCACAACAGTGACTTAGATATTATTTTTTTGTTTATTGACTCTCTGTGAGTTAGATTTAATGTGACAAAGGCTTTGATCATTCACGTCATCCTTGAAAATGTTCAATTTCATCATATCAGTCATGTTTCATTGTAATTTCATATAACGTGAGCCCATTGAAAAAAGATACAATGCTGCCATCTGCTGGCTATAATTAGTGGGTGTTTTTGATTCCACAAACCATTGAGCAGGCAGTGCTGCACAAGACGTTGCACTTTCCATTGAGAGGAAAAAAAACAAACAACCTTAGTAAACGTCAACGTTTATGGCGGAATTCATTCGGATTTTAGCATACGTCATTAAACGTTTTTGGCGGTCAAAGAGTTAATCCAATGAGCTGTTGCTTGATGATACATCTCCAAGGAGAAACTGAACGAGGCATCTTTACAAATAGCTTCACTTGGCCTCATCCAATATGGCTGCGGGGTCAACGTACTCAGGATGCCGCTGCAGTCTACTGTATGTGTATGTACTGTAAATGCTATGATAATACTGTCAGTGGGTGCCATTCAATGGATAGATGCACGACAGTGCTACATAAATTTATCCAAATATATTGGGCAAGTTAATGCTGTCCTGCATTTCATGTGCCCCCTTTAAGCCTGGGCTCCGGTGACGGGTCTGAAGCCAACACAAACGTAACGTACTTCCTACTACACCACGAGACCTGTATTGCGTTTACTGACACTCAGACATAAGAGTGCTAAACAGAATGAATGGAAAAATATAATAATGAAAAAAGGAGAATCATTTTTGAGATCCATGCCTTAAATGGGCGGGCACAATCATCTTGGTGGGCGGGCACAGACCCCTATGGCCCGCCCATGATGACGGGTGTGAGTGGTGTCAAAGACCGGTCCTCGAGGTCCTGAGTCCTGCATGGTTTTGAGGTTTACTCCACGTTCAAGACAGCTGATTCATATTTAAGCTCATCGGAAAGCTCTGCAGGAGCCATATGCGATAAGTGCTGACAGTCGGGATGAGAGGTTTGAATTACCTTCTGTAGTGCAACAAAATCTGACTAACATACAGTATATGAAATATGGACATGGGTTACACAGTACACGGTGAATAAATGGCGCACAAATGGGCCCCATGACATTATTTTGCTTAGGGCCCCCAAATGGTCAGGGTACCGTGTGCTTGCTGAGGTCTTGTTTGCACATCTTAATTCAATTAAAAGGAAATAAAGCAGCTCTGACCGGCCTGTGAACCAGCTTCCACAGCTGAGAGCTGTCTGCACAAAAGCATGCAAGCTCACACATGCACGCACAAAACCTGAACACACGGCAGACGTGCACATGCACACACACATCCTTGTACATATATCTTTGTGAGGACATCCATTGACATAATGCATTTCCTAGACCCTTACCCTAAACCCAACCATCAAAAATGATTGCCTAACCCTAACCCTAACCCTAACCCAATTCAAACCTAAACTCTAAATCCAAGTCTTGACCTTCAAAAAGAGGTCTTGAAAGTGAGGACCGGCCAAAATGTCTTCACTTCACAAAAATGTCCTCATTCTGTTGGATAGACATATTTTGGTCATCACTATGTATTATGTACAAGAACGCACACACACGCACATGCACATAAAAACTCTGGGTGACTTGCTTGTATCTGTAAAGACTCTTGAATTGAATAAAGATGCAGTGGTACTTTGATTTAACAAATTTTATTTGTCCCATGACCGAGCTTGTAACCACATTTACTTTTTTTTTTTTTTTTTTTTTTACAAAGTAAGGTTGAAAAAAACTAAACAATTTATTGCAGAATAGACAGACAGAATGGAAAGGAATTTGTTTTTTAAAGTGTAATTACTGTAATGTACTGTAGTATCATTGTTAGCCTAGTCAGTGATATAGGGAGCCAGAGTCAGGTTGTCCAAGCTTTGTTGGGTGTTAGTTTTGAAAGTTGTCTGAGTGATTGATATATATATATATATATATATATATATATATATATATATATATATATGTGTGTGTGTATCTATCCATCCATCCATTTTCACCGCTTATTCCTCACAAGGGTCGCGGGGGGTGCTGGCGCCTATCTCAGGTGGCTCTGGGCAGTAGGCGGGGGACACCCTGGACTGGTTGCCAGCCAATCGCAGGGCACACAAAGACGAACAACCATCCACACTCACAAGCACACCTAGGGACAATTCGGAGCGCCCAATTAACTTGCCATGCATATATATATATATATATATATATATATCATGCATATATATATATCATGCATATATATATATCATGCATATATATATATATATATATATATATATATATATATATATATATATATATATATATATATATATATATTAGTGTTGTTCCGATACCGTTTTTTTTGCTCCCGATACCGATACCCAGCTTTGCAGTATTGGCCGATACCATACCGATACTTACGTGTTTTTTTTTCCTCAACATGAAAAAGCTGTCCTGCCATTGGTTCAGAGCATTCAAGGGCCAATAGGTTATCTTAGATCGGCATGCAGTGAGCATGTCACATACCAGTGAATGTTGTGCACCAGCAAGACACAAGATGCTGCATCCAAAATCCTATATTAGCGTTGGAATTAATGGTATCGGCATGTTACTTGTGAGTAGTCACCGATACCGATACCACTGTTTTAATGCAGTGTCGCCGATACCAGTATCGGTATCGGAACAACACTAATATATATATATATATATATATATATATATATATATATATATATATATATATATATATATATATATATATATATATATATGTACAGTGATACCTCGGCTCACGAACATAATTGGTTCCCAGAAAGTGTGTGTAAGGCGAAAAGTTCTTCTTCCGAACATTTATTTCCCATAAGAAACCATTAAAATGAGAATAATACGTTCCCAGGTCCCTATAAAACATAATTTTCTACTAAATAAGCCTTAAAACTACACAAAAATATACCTTATTTTATGTATAATAAATGTGCTATTGTATTGTAATTAAATAAATAAACTGTACTGTATAATAAAGTCGTTTTATTTACCTTTGTGATGGTAGTTCTTAAGGATGGTAGCAGACTTACTTCATTCGCGAGCGTTTCACCGCGGAGAGTGTTTATGGAACGGTTGCCGTTCATTCGCGCTTTCGTGCTCACCGGAGCGGAGGAGACGTGTTCCTTGGTGAACAAGGAAGTGGAGAACTTTAGCGAGTCAACAAAGTGAGCACCGGCAACTATTTTCACTTCTTTCCTGGGACTAAACAGCCGTGGCACTATTTTCTCCTATTTTGAGGTACGTGATAGCACTTTCGCTTTTTTTTAGTGTCGCGAACTCCATTGACTACAATGCAAACGCACCGCCGAATCGCCGTCCCTCGCTTTTGGTTGAAAACGCAGCATTAGGCTTAATACTAGCCTGTGGTGGGGTCGTTTTCGGTCCCATAATAGCAAAAGTACACTCAATATGGTCCAAAATGTCTTTCAAACACAAACCACGTCCGCACTCAAAGAAAGGGGGTGACGAACTGGGACGCCGTGAGCGTGCGTCAGCTTCTCGTGGCCGCCACCGTGGCGCTGTTCGACCGCGTGGTTTGGTTCGTCCGCCGAAAACTAGTTCGTCAGCAGAGACTATATGCTCGCGAATTTATTAATGTTCGTAAGACGAAAAGTTCGTGAGCTTAAGCGTTCGTCAGCGGAGGTTTTACTGTATATATATATATATATATATATATATATATATATATATACATATATATATATATATATAGACACACACACACACAGACGAACAACCATCCACACTCATAAGCACACTTAGTGAAAATTCGGAGCGCCCAATCATGTCATGCCATGCATGTCTTTGGAATGTGGAAGGAGACCGGAGTACCCGGAGAAGACCCATGCAGGCATGGGAGAAAATGCAAACTCCACCCAGGAAGGCTGGAGCCTGGACTCAAGCTTGCGTCCTCAGTACTGGGAGGCGGACATGCTAACCACTCAGCCCCAACGTGATGCCCGTAAATTAATTCCATAATTTAAAATGAAAATAAAAATGACCACAATATTTTGACATTAACAAATATTCTGAATGTCAAACATTTATGAACTGGATTTTGACTGATTTTTGCAAGTTCCACAGAATATTGTGTTCGATTGCTATAAAAACATGGAACTTACCAAAAGAAAGATTAGAGTCTCTTCTTTCATCAGGAAAAAAATATATATTTCTATCTGTTTCCGTTTTGCAGCAATTAGCATGAGAATATAGCTAACTTTCATCAATATTCACATTCCTGGTGAAAAGACAAAAAGAGCTTGTTGCAACATTGCCATGGTTGATCTCATACTATGCTGCCACCTGCTGGTCGTTTTTGTAATAACTACCTCTTCAGTGCATCAAAGCCTTCTGTATGCTCTAGCACAGGGGTGTCAAACATACGGACCCCGCGGGCCGCATCAGGCCCGCAAAGTGGTTTCATCCGGCCCGCGAGATGATTTTGTAAAGTTAAAAAAAACAACAACAAAAAACATATACATGTGTAATTTCTCAAGCAGTCCTCAGATGAGCAACGGGGGAATCGTCCTGGATGTCATTATTTTACACACAACTTGAAAGTTACGGTTTGTTTAATTATTATTATTATTACTATTATTATTATTATTATTATTATTATTATTATTATTATTATTATTTATTATTATTTTTTTTTTAATCATAGACCGACAAACGTGTTAAATACGACACAAATTCACTTACTGGTAACACAAATAGCTATGACAAGGATTAGCGCCCTAACTGAAGCGGATGCTTCAAGCAATGGTAGTTATTACAAAAACGGCCAGCAGGTGGCAGCAGAGTATAAGAGATCAATCTGGGCCATGTTTCAAAAAGATCTTTTTCCCCACTGTTTTAAACAGATTTGTGAATAATGATCAAACTTTGCTAGATTCTAATGCCAATTGCTGCAAAATGGAAACAGATAAAAGTATACCTTTTTTTCCTGATGAAAGAAGAGACTCGAATCTTTTGTTTTGGTAGGTTCCATGTTTTGATAGCAATAGGAAACAATATTCTGTGGGCCTTGCAAAATTAGTCAAAATCCAGTAAAACTGTGAAAAATGTGCTGGGAGTGAATGAGTTAACTGTGCCACGCAATGCATTCTGGGAACAATATACATGCAAAACAGGTAGATTTAACACATCCGGAACTTATACAGGCAAAATGTTGCCGCGTTCCATTTGCGTCCGTGTTATTTTTTTGTAACAATATGATGACAGTTGAGCTCCGTATTTAGGGCTGGCCCACAAATAGCAAAAATCGGCGTATAAATGACGGCACTCGTTTTTCAGTTATATACCGTTATTTTCCCGGTGCGGCCCACTTGGTAATATATTTTCCTCCTTGTAGCCCCTGAGCTAACATAAGTTTGACACCCCTGCTCTAGCATTAAAAAAAAATTAAAAAAATAGAAATATGTCTTTGGGATTGTGGTACTATTTAAAATAAAACACATTTATACTTGTTTGGCAGCCAATGAGTTAAATGCTTTACTTTAATGCAGCGGTGTCCAAACCTTTTCATTTGAGGACCACATCAGAAAATCAGAAGGACGAAATTGTGTTTAGTCTTAAAAATTGTACAAATAATTTATTTGTGCTTTTGCATATTTCAAAAAATGCTACAGTATATTAATCAATTTATTTGTAATACGGCAGCAGGGTTATTATAGTTTTGCAATTTTTCATTTTAGTTTTAATTTTGTTTTGAGTTTTTATTTTATTTTAATTTAGTTAGTTTTTATTAGTTTTCAGGGTGGTTCTGTTAGTTGTTTTTTTAACTCTTTGACCGCCATAAACGTTTAAAAACGTTCAGTATAATCCTAGGATTGGCCGCCATAGACGTTAATTGACGTCTACTATGTTTTTTTATGGAAACGGGTGGAGGAAAGCCTTGGGCAGCTGTGCTCCAAGTATCAAGCCGATCGGGTTACTATATGAGTATTCCTGGCCACTAGATGGCTGTGATGAGTCTTTTGGACAAGATCGGGTAGGAGACAACAGTAGAAGAAGAGAGGCTGAGCTAGAGTGTTGAGGGGGAGAGAATGGCTAACTTGGCTAAGGGAGTCAAAAAGGCTACAGATGGCAAGCAGCTCACGCTTGATCCTTATTTTCAAAGCTCAAAAGCATCGACCAGTGCTCAAGAGCACAGTGATGACGGGGTTAAGTCATAGTTGAAGCGGTGACGCGGCCGTTTCGACCACGTCCTAAGGCCCCACCGGCTAGCGATGCTAATAACGTCCTAAGGCCTCACCGGCTAGCGATGCTAACACCGGAGAAAAGTGGTGCACAACCGAGCACGTCTGCACAGATGACGTTTCATCGGACGATGACGACTACTATGGGTCCGATGCAAGACAGTCTTGGACAGTCTTCCAAAGAACGTGAAGGTAAGCGCTAACATGCTAGTAAGATTACTTTCCTTTTCGGTCGATCTGCTAGCAGCGTGTGTAAATGTGCTGATATACACGAAAACATCTATTACCTATACAAACGTGAATGTATATTTTATAGATCGTGCTCACAGCAACGTCCGACCGCTGGTTCTACGACAAAGAAAGGTAAAAAAACAAACAAACGTTTTCAATACACCGCAACAATAAAAGGAAAGTCTTTCGATAGTATTGTAATTGTATATGTTTCTTTCAGCTCCTCCTCATAGGGCCCAAAGTGACCCTTCTCACAGTGAGCAGAACAAAGGTAAAAAGAAAAAAAAAAGATTCTCCACAGCACTAATAAAATATTTGATGGTAAACGTCTTCTATAATTTACAGAATGTGCATCAATCAATACATCCAAGAAAAAAAGGTAAACATGCACACACACACACACACACATTGCATCACAGTGCTCTAAAATAATATATGATATTGAAATGTATATTTGCAGATCCCAAAGATTCTGGCTGGCTTGAAGTTGATGAATTCGGCTGGCAGCCAACCATCTTCCCCTTTGCTGCAAAACCAGGACCAAGGGATGCTGCAGCAGAGCTGAATTCCCACCTGCCAGCTGACATCCTGGAGCTCTTCATCACGGATGAACTTCTCTAGCACATCGTTCATCATACCAACCTCTACGCAAATCAGTCCATGCAGAAGCAGACTGACAAAAACTGTTGCGCACGTGTAAATAGTTTGCAAAGAGTTTTCCAAATTGTTTGTTCGGATTGCTACTGTTGCATGTAAATAAACTGTTATTTTGCAATCAAAAAACACTTCTTTTTTTTATTGTTGGGGTAGTGTTTTATAGAAGTTTAGGTGTTTGTAGAATCACTCATGCAAAAAAAAGTGGCAAATTCACTAGAGTGCATGAAATAACATTGTTTCACAAAAAGCTTGATTTCTCCGTATTTTGTAAGAAAATAGAGGATTTGGGTGAAACGAAGCTGTTTTCTATTGTTGATTACTGAAGATCTGAGTAAGGTAGAAACAAACTTTTGAAAGATGAGACTTCAATCTTTCATTTGGTAGTATCCGCGTTTCCATAGTCCGAACACAACATTTTCTGTGGAGCTTGAAAGATCGGTAAAATTCTGTAAATCAGCTGGCAGTATGGGGTTACCTTTTCCGAAAATGGCTGGCAGTCAAAGAGTTAATTAGTTTTAGTTCTTTCGTAAATGCTTAGTTTTTAGTTTAGTTTGTGTCAGTATTAGTTTTAGTTTTTTTTGTGTGTGTACTATTGTGTGCAACATTAAAAAAAAAAAAAAAAGACCATTGGTGTGACGTCATTATTCCGGTTTATATCAAATAAATCTACTAAAAATCACATTTAAAATCATCCCCTAAGTCTCGCGCATTCAATTAATTACCAAAGACTAAAACGAAGGACAAAAGGGGAACAAGACAAGGGTGCCCAATTTCTCCTTTATTATTTGCTATATTTATTGAGCCGCTTGCATTAGCTATACGTCAGGATAGACGGATCCAAGGAATCCACTCCGGGACAATAGAACATAAAATTAATCTATATGCCGATGATATATTACTCTATTTAGAAGAACCTGCTATCTCGCTAGGGGAAGCATTTAAATTAATAACTAAATTCTCTCACTTATCAGATTACTCTATTAACTGGACAAAATCAACATTATTACCTATTACAGAAAATTCATGGAATCCTACAAGTCAGGATCCACACTACTCCTTTCCTACAGGTAATTTAAAATACTTAGGTGTTAAAATTTCACCTAAGCTAACTGAATTAACTTCTTTAAATTTTTCACCATTATTGGATAGTATCCGTAGTGACCTGGAGCGCTGGAATAATCTTCCGATCTCTTTAATAGGACGGATAGCTACTATAAAAATGAAAGTTTTACCAAAGATTAATTATTTATTTTCAATGATTCCATTTAAACCTACGTCTAACTGGTTCCAATCGCTGGACTCTGCTATCATAAAATTCTATTGGAATAAAAAAAAAGCCAAAATTAGTCTATCTACTCTTCAGGAAAGTAAATCTAAAGGAGGTTTAGAGGCACCAAACTTTATGTACTATTATTTAGCTAATCAACTACAATATCTTGTGCTATGGACACAACCCAACAGAGATACTAACTGTTGGTTGGAATTGGAGCAGAAGGATTGTAATAATCTTAGACTGTCAGATTTACTCTTTATTACAAAATCAATAAGACGACATAATTGTTTTAAAAACCCAATGATAGCCGCCACCCTGACTGCCTGGTGGAAGGCATTAGAAATTACAAACTCCCAATTGGCGCCCTGTGGGCTCTCTCCCATTTGGCATAACCCCGACTTTCAACTTAATAATCAGTCGTTCCATTTAAGCCTATGGGAGCAGAAAGGAATTACACACCTTCATCATCTTTTCTCAGATAATAAGTTTATATCGTATACAAACTTGGTCCAGAAATATGAAATAAAAAAGGGAAATTTCTTACATTATCTGCAAGTTAAAAATATGGTTAAGAAACAAATCCCAACACTTCAGGATACGCTCCAACTGCCTGTCTTAGCTAAAGATATTATAAAGCTTTCTCCAACAACAATAAAGAAAATATCAAAAATATATAAGTTATTTTTATACACAAATAAAACGTATTTACCAACTTTAAAATGGGAAAAAGACTTGTCTATAGTTCCGGAACCAGACTTTTGGACCCAAATCTGTGAAAATGTATTTAAAATGACCAAACAGACAAATTTGCAACTTATCCAATATAAGATACTTCATAGAACATATATTACACAATATATGATGAAAAAAATGGGACTCTCTGACTCCGACATTTGTCTCCAGTGCTCACAAAACACTGCCGATACTTATCTTCATGCTTTATGGTCATGTACTCCAGTGCTGCATTTCTGGACTAAAATCTTGGAAAAGCTCGCTGATATATTAAACTGTAGGCTTCCTTTATCTCCAAGATTGTGTTTACTAGGTGACTTAACAATAACTGAGCTACCATGTAAACAATCTCAATCTATATTTATAGCCCTTACTATTGCTAAAAAAATAATCCTTGTCAATTGGAAAAATAAACAATCTCTAAATATCGACCACTGGTTAAACTTACTAATAAATTATATCTCAATGGAAAAAATCTCTGCCTTAAATAAAAATCAAGTATCAAGATTTAAACAAATATGGTCTATGTACATAGAATATTTTAATCTCAATTTGGCAACTTAATCCAGCCAAGATTCTGCCTGTTAACGAGAGCCACCACATCGTTACAACTTCTGTTTTCGCTGCTTCTGTATTTGGTATTTTGTATCTGATTGTTTTTATTTTTATATAGTCAGGAACCTAGTTGCTGCTAGTGGGCTCGAGCATACCACACTATACGACACTATACTCAATAACTCCTTAAGATCTATTTCTAGTGGGCACTAAGCATCAACACTTGGTGTTACTGCATGCTAATTAGTCAATTTTCTTGACGCCGTCCCCTGTGGTCGGGCGGGGGTGGTTCTGCCCCCCCGTTGTCTGCTCGGTGGAGGTTGCGTCTTGGCCGCTCCCTGGGCCCCCTGTGGGGTGCGGTGTTGGGGTGCTTCCCCTGGTGCCCGGGGCGGTGCCGTCCCGGCGCGGTCCGCTGCTCCGTGCCCGGCGGCGCGGTTCGGGGTGGGTGGGCCTCCGGTGTCCCCGTGGTTCCCTCTCCCCTCCCCCTTCCTCCCCCCCGTCGCCTCTCCCTCCTCGCCTCCTCCCGCCCATCCTCCTCTGCCTCCCGGTCCCTTTTCCCTTGTCGCCCTCCCTCCTCCCCCCCCCCCCCCCCCGCCTCCTGCCCTGCAGCCGCCCTTTCGCCTTCTTGTCGTCTTCTCCCCGCTCCCCCCCCCCCCCCCCTTCCCTGTCTGCCCTGCGGCCCCTCCCCCTCCCTCTCCCTGGGCCTGGGGCTCCCTCCCCGGCCCGGGCGTCGGGCTCCGGGGGCCGGGCGAGGGTTTGGGGCCTGCCCCACTCCGGTATAACTCCTGGCGCCCCGGGCGGGCTCCGGTGGCCGGTGGGCTGTCCGGTAGCCCTGCTGCGCTGGCTGTCCGCCCATTGTGGTGCCGGGTGGATGAGGTGGGGGGCGGGTGGGGGTGGGGGTGCTGGGGGGCGGGCGTGCCACCTACACCCGCCGGGTTGGGTGAGGCCCCGCTGGTCGCTCCTCTTACTCACTTCACTAGCTTGCACTATACACTTTGTAAATATACACATAGGGCACACAACACATTTCTTGGTGGGGTGGGGAAGGGTGGAAACACCGTCTTCACCCTTCAACTCCCCTCCAATTTTAATGCACCTCACGTCCAAGGGGAGGGGTGAGTTGGGGCGGGGAGCCATCAGAGGGGATGGACTGCAGTGCCTGGCAGCGATGTGGTCCCCCCCATTTGTGTCCCTGCCCCACCACTTTGTCCCTCCATTCCCTTTTTTAATGCACCACACATATACATATTCATTTTTTTGGGGGGGATACGGGTGTGTCGGAGTAGGGGAAATTTTTTCCCTCTGCTCCGACTCACCTGCTCCCAATTTTAATGCACCACACGCACACACTTGTATATACACTGGGTGGGGCCACATTCACGGTGTAAGGGTAGAGCTCGCCAGTCGGCGAGCTGGCGGACTCAGTAACAGGGTTAGGTGTCACTAGTACTCTGGCGTGACGACCGGGGCCTCTCCCCACCGGGCTCGGTGTTCTGGTGTTCCGCCTTCTCCCCTGGTGCTTCCTCCTCTGCTTCCCCCCTCCCGCCGCTGTGCTCCTCTCGCGCGGCTGGAGGTGGGGTGGGCACATCTTCCCTCTCTGCGCTGCTGCCCGGTGCCGGTTTCCGGGGTGGGGTGGGGGGTTCTCGCGGGGGGCCGGGTTCGCGGGGGGGGGGGGGGGGGGGGTGGCGGCCGTCGGGGGGGGGGGGGGGGCGGCTTGTTTGGGGGGGGGGGTGGAGGTATGGGGGGGTGGGGGGTTGGGTGCTGGGGGTCGGGGTGTGTTCGGGGGTTTGGGGGTCGGGGGTGGTGGGGCCTGGGTTGTGGTGGATGGCGGGTTTGGGTGGGGTGCGGGGGGGTCGTGGGGGGATGGGGGCTGGGGACCGGTGGGGCGCTGTGGGGGCCCGCTGGGCCTCGTTCTGCGGCCTTGGGCTCGGGGGTGTGGGCCGGGGCTGGGGCGGGGGTGTTCTGGGTGTCTGGGTCGGCTCGCCGACCGGTGTCCGCTCGGGTGGCTTGGGGGTGGCCTTGGTGCTGCCGCGGCCTGGGGATTCCGGGGGGGGGGGGGGGGCGGTTAGGGGGGAGTGCTCGCTTTGCTGGACCGCGGTTGACGGCTTCTTTCTTTGGTGGTGGTCCTTATGCATGCCAGATCCGTCGCACCAGCATCTACTGAAACTCAACAGAAGTACCCTCTCCCTCCCACAGCCCCTTGAATCAGTTGGTGCTGGTGTCTGTGGTTCTCACTTTGCTTTATCTATCCTTCCCTCCTTCCTCCCTTTAGTTTTTCCTCTGGTCACTTGAGATCTTAATTTATTAGAAGTATGAGGTTTCTGGGGTTGGCATAAGACTCTGGTTTTGTAACCACGCAGGAGGGGTCTTGTTGGTGCTGGACTTCACTTTGATGGATTGGATGTACTGGCTTCTATGGATCTCACTCTGCCTTATCGATCCTTCCCTCCTTCCTCTCTTTAGTTTTTCCTCTGGGCTCTTGAGATCTCGCTAAATTTGCTGGAATTTAGAGGCTTCCGGGGTTGGCGTAAGACTTTGATTTTGTAATCATGGGGAAGGCAGGAAGTGTTTGGTCGGTGCTGGATTTCACTTTGATTTACCTTTCTTTTCTCTTTATTTCTTTTTTTTTTCTGACCTTTTCTCTGGTCTCCTGACCATTTAAACCTCACGACTCTGGCAAGATTCTGAAGTACCTGGTTAAGGCGAAGGGTAATGGGATATTTATAAGGTTTTAGGTGAATGAATGAGTATAAATTTATACGTATTTGCACGCACGCACACGCACGCACGCACGCGCACGCACGCAAACGCACGCAAACGCACACACGCAAACGCACGCACGCACGCAAACGCACGCACGCAAACGCACGCACACATACACAAAAAAAAAAAAAAAAAAAAAAAAAAAAAAAAAAAAAAAAGAGCAATGATGACAAGACGTTGAATCGGTAAGACTACCGAATGAACAATTCTGAGCTCTTTAAAAAAATAAAAAATAAAACGAAGGACATGTTTGCTATAATTATAGTTAGTTTTATTGTAGTTAGTTTTGTAAACATAAAATGTAGTTCCAGTTAGTTTTCTTCTTTTAAAAAGCATCTTCGTTTTTATTTCATTTCGTTAACGCCATTTTTTGAATTTTATTTTTTTCGTTAATTTTAGTTAACTAAAGTAACCTTTAATAGCACCTGTGTTTTTCAACACCCTTCCTTCTTACTTTTACCTTCTCCAAACATTTTTGTTTTGTTTATTTGATTTGAACTGAGTCAAATGCCATATTAAGCATATGTCCATAAAAAATGGACGGTGGGCCGCAAATGGCCCCCGGGCCGTAGTTTGGATACTGCGCAACACAACCTGTGCTACCTTTAGTGTAACCATCCACTGTCAAGCTAAAGCATCACCTCTGCTCCAAATCAATGTCATTTAAAAGTTGCAATACTGTAGTTGGGAAGTGTTCAGACAATCCTCTCGGTTAAGTTTGTTATCTTGCATTCCAACATGCGGGAGTACCCCAGGACATGGCCATATGCCATTGGTTTGGCCGCTTGATCAGCACTGCTCCAGCTTTTGCATGAAAGCTTACAATGTGCACAGACACAGTCACACAGAACTGTTACGACAGATGGATAAAAAAGGTGGGCCACATCATGTGTGAAGTGAACAGAGGGCAGGGGGGGTGTTAGCAATTGGTGGAACAGACTGCAAATAGAGACACGTGTGTATTTGGATGGTTGTAAATCAAAACGGGTAAGGACAGAAATAAAAGCAACAACACGAATCTAAATAAACTGTGAAAAATAGTGGATTAGTATAGCAATTCTCTAGTCAAGTAAAAAAGATTTACATTGTTTAAGTCAAACATTTGAAGCATAGAAGGGACATTTCTGTCATTTTTGTACCCATGTAGAGGGTTAAAAACGACAAGAATAATCCCGTGACCAAGCAACAGAGATAAAGACAGAGGTTTTAGCTCCACACAGGAGATTGACCTCATTACAGAAATTGGGGACGGCATATACACAAACAAACAAGCACACATACATGCGTGCGTGTGCGCGTCCGTGCATGCCTGTCTGTGTACTTAATGAACCAAGAGTGTCCCAGCCTTTATCAGAAGCAGAGAAAAGCAACACTCATACACAACATACTCACACATTCTGTAAAAAAAAAAAAAGTGTGTTTGAGCTCTGGACCACGTCACACATGTGACCTCCAATCACCTGCTGCTGTTGCCCCAAGGCCTCCTTTAGCATGCTTCACAAGAATAAACACGCATTTCTGCACACGCATGCACACACGCACACACACACATACTCAGAGCAAAGGTACCCCCGCCCCGTACAGCTTTTGTATTTAGAGTATATTACTGTATAGACCAGGGATGGGCAATCACGGTCCTCGAGGGCCGTAGTCCTGCAGGTTTTGGATATTACCTTTAGGGATGTAACGCTAAGCGTAATATTGCGATATCGTGATATTAAAACTGCCACGATATTGTCGTCATCATGTTCACGATATTTAAATGCATCCCATCTGTCAGGTTGATTTCCACGTATGCAGCTCTGGCACCCTCTGGTGGCTAGTTTTTTAGTGCAATTTAATTTTCATTAGGGATGTTTTGGCTCTTCTATGTTTAAAATCGACACTAATTGTCAGATGAAGGGGAACGTAATATGTCTGTGAAACAAGTCAACATATGGAGGAACTCAATGTGTGTGCATTAACAACATAACATAATGATAATAATAATAATAATAATAATAATAATAATAATAATAATAATGAGGCAACACGGTGGGGCTGAGTGGTTAGCACGTCCACCTCCCAGGTCTGAGGACTCTGGTACGAGTCCGGGCCTCCGGCCTTCCTGGGTGGAGTTTGCATGTTCTCCCCGTGCCTGCGTGGGTCTTCTCCGGGTACTCCGGTCACCTCCCACATTCCAAAGACATGCATGGCAGGTTAATTGGGTGCTCCGAATTGTCCCTAGGTGTGCTCGTGAGTGTGGATGGTTGTTTGTTTCTGTGTGCCCTGCGATTGGCTGGCAACCAGTTCAAGCCTACTACCCATAGCAAGCTGGGATAGGCTCCAGCACCCCCGTGACCCTTATGAGGAATAAGCGGTCAAGAAAATGGATGGATGGATGGATGGTTAATAATAATAATAATAATAATAATAATAATAATAATAATAATGCTAATAATGCTAATAATAATAATAATAATAATAATAATAATAATAATAATAATAATAATAATAATATAACGATGTTATGGACAAAAGCATGATATCGTGCTTTTTTTAGTATGACCTCATGTTTTTGACAATATCACCGACCTTATGACATTTGGATATTGTTACATCCCTAATGGGATATATGCCACGGAAGAGGCGGGACGTGATTTTGCACATCAGTTTGTTTCCGGTCCGGGTTGCGAATGTGCAACCGAGGGGCACAAAGTCGGTAGCACAAGTATTTTTGACGCAGCCCATACGTCGCAAACCGAACTGGAAACAAACTGATGGGCAAAAACAGTCCCGCCTCTTCTGTGGCATATACCCCATTGCCTTCTCCAACACAGCTGATATATGATCCACTCATCATCAAGCTTTGCATTAGACTGAAGTGATAATGATCCCGTTAATTGGAAACAGCTTGCATTGGAAGAGGGAAACCTGCAAAAACCTGCAGTACTCCGCCCCTCGAGGACCGAGATTGCCCACCCCTGATATAGACAGTAGGCTGCGTATGCCTTCAGGGCCAGGGACTTTTTTGTGTCTATTTTTACCCAACAGCACCTCAGAAGTGATTGAAGTGATTCATTCTTTTCTTAGTTCATTTGAGAGCAGCCACGCTCATGCCGTCAGTCTTCGCGAACGACCAATCAGAAGCTAGCGTCAGATGTGGGCGAGATTTTACTCCACATGCAGCCTCACGATTGGTGTTCAGGAACGAGTCACTGAGGAAACTTCCCGTTCGCGAAGACGTGAACGTATCAGTGAGTGATCGAGTCAGTGGGTGAACGAGTTGCCATTTCCGGTTCAGGAACGATTCAGTGAATGAGTGTGTTGACATTTCCGGTTCACGAACGGATCAGTAAGTGAACGAGTCAGTGGGTGAATGTGTTGCCATTTCCGGTTCAGGAACGATTCAGTGAATCAGTGTGTTTCCATTTCTGGTTCAGTAAGTGAACGAGTCAGTGGGTGAACGTGTTGCCATTTCCGGTTCAGGAACGAACAATTCAGTGAATGAGTGTTGCGGCTGTTGCCATTTCTGGTTCGCAAACGAGTCAGTGAGTGAACGTGCTACCTCCATTTCCCGTTCGCGTATGATTCATTGAGTGAATGTACTGCCATACCAGTTCAGTGAGTGAGTGATTGTAGTCTTGCCACGAATGACGTGAACGATTGTGAGTGGTGGTGAACGATTCGGTGAACGAATCTTTTGAACGGTTAAATGAACTGATTCTAGTGATTCAGTTCACCTAAAAGAACTGTAATGCCCATCACTAGTCCAATCCCCAATCTTCCTATATCTGCCATAGCCAATGACATTGTGCGTAAAAAAAAAAAAAAAAAAAAAAAAAAAAAAGGCCTCCTGGACGACGCATTAGCCAATCACAGCAAAAATCATGGTCATTTACATATTGAATAGCCAACGAGATTCTGAATACGTCAAGGTTGCGTCTGCATTTTGGTTTTTTTTAAAAGCCACTCGTGCAAACGCATGGGAGAGAACATCATCTGTTGTGTCATAAAGGGGCATATCTCTTTGATACACATACTTTGATTTCCTGTCAAAATGATGTCTAAATGTGGATTAAGTGTAACAAATTAAATGAATTGTTATCAGACTTGACCTGGGCTTTCAAATCTCCCCCAAATGGCATACTTTTGCTTGCCTAGACCCCTCTTTTGGAAATGCTCATTTTCTGTAGTATTATAGTCAAACTTGAACTGGAATTTGGGAAGACCTCAAGCTTTCATATTGTAGTGTCCAGTCCAGCTTCAAGTTTACTTTGGGTGCACATTTTTTAGGCGTTTTCGGTAAAAATGACAGGAATGACAAGAATTAAACAAGATAATGAATCCAAACACATACGCAAGCGGGCATCATCTTGGTGACACAAAAACAAAATTAAAGTTTTAGGACCCTATTTTTCTCTATTGGTGCCCGTGTGTTCGGTGTAAAAACAGGTGCATATTAATTTTTGTGTCTAGTCTAGCACGTTTGTTTTGGTACACATACTACATATCGCAGGGCTGTCTGGTGGATGCGGCTACTGTGTCCCCAGCACATCTCACAATTTTGTGACAAAAAGTTGACTAGATTTTAGACTCGCAAAAAGTAGGTGTCATGAGATTTTGGTGGATTTAAACGAGGCACACAGGCAAACAAAAACGGTGGCAAAAACAAAGGCAAAGTGATGACTTTGCCATTGACAGCAATATGTAAATGTAAATCAAAGCTGAAATATTGAGCTCTTGTCATAAACTATTAATCTTTGGATCTGAATTTTCATTCTACAGCAAAAATACAGGCTTAAGCCTTGTTTTTCCTATCTCACACTTCACCCTGAATTGTTTAACTGCAGCTACCAAACTAATGTGGCCCTTTCTGAACCTTACAGTGTTCAGAAAATACACAGTAGATGAACATCACTGGCTGAGTTTAGTGTTTTTATGTTGTTCTTCTGAGCAAACAAAATTGTTTTGTGGGAATGCTGAATAACGTGTTATTGTGATTTTTATTCACCACACTTTTTTGCCGCGTAACAACTCCCACGTAATGCTTCCAATTTACACTATTCAAATTTCAACTAGTTTCAAAAATTCACGCCTCCCGGGGTATATATTGTCTGATTCCACATTACTTACAGTATTTCCACAATTTAACGTTTAATATAAACTTTTCCCCATTCATTTTCAAGGTGACAGACAGTGAACTTTTTCTAAGTATCACTTTTCACTCCCACTTCCATACATATAACATCATTATTACCAGGTGTCTGATACTGCTTGGTTACTGCTTGGTTACAGTTGGTAAAGTCCATTGCCCAGTAACCAGGAGGTCATAATTTCATAATTTATCTCTCAATTTACTTGAAAAGCATTCCACATGCATTCAAAATCTTAGCATTCAGCTTTCAGCATTCCCACGCAATTTCTCCAGAAATTGGACTTAGTTTAGTTAATAATGAGTTAGATAAATTCCACCAAATCCTTTGTGTCAATGAAGACTTCCATGGCAATACATGTTAACCAAGTTTCTGACAATGTCAGCAGCAAAAATAAAAATACAAAATGTTGGATTCATTAAATTTGGACAGTTTTTCACATTTTGTGCTTTTGGTATTTTTTGTAGTTGTAAAACAACAATGTAACTCTCGAACATAAGTGGTAGAGCAGAATCCGTCAAACATTCATTTTAGCTAAGCATCCACCCCAGAGCAGATGTCCAATCAACCTAATATAACCGCAGTAACAGAACAACGCTTTGGCTAAGACCACAGATTAAAATCGACATCCCAGCAGATAAATCACAGTATCATTGTAGCAAAATAAGAACAGCTTGATGAGGTGATATTTAGTGATGTGTAGGACAGCAAAAAGCGAAAATGCATGCACTTAAAAGTAATCAGAATAATAATTACAGCAATGAAATTTATTTTATTTTTTAAATGGCGCCATAACCGTTACATGTCATATTTGTTTTGTCTTGAGGTGTATTCAAAATTTAATGTGTTTTCACTAAAGGTGTCAGTCGATTAAAATTTGTAATCGTAATTAATCGCATGACTTCAATAATTAACTGACGATTACGATCCAACCCACAACTCCTGCGAATCCGTGCCAGCCTTAAAGGCCAAGAGATGGAGAACAAAACAAAACAAATGACACATCCACCCTCCCGGTGTTGTGTCCGAAAAAAATTGTATCCCCTGCCGCGAGTACGCATGTTGTTCAATAAACGCATTAAGAAGACGCGTGTAACGATTATCGGCCGGTTGTAACTTTTTGCAACCTCAGTTCCAAAGGAATTGAGCTCCTGTGGCCTGAACATGCCACTGTGGGGGGTGGGGAGGACAAGAACATCCCCCACAAACAGCCACAAATGCTCTGATTGACACGCGCACGCGCGCACACACACAAATCAGAACAGTAAAAGCCTTCTTAGAAACTTGACTTTCTTATTTTGCAACAGAACAATGAATTATGAAATGTTATGTTTGCCATTTGTGAAATGTTGACTCCATGAAATGTCATGAAAATGTTCCATTGCAGTGGCAGATTCTCCACTAAACTTTCATGTGTATGCACGTTTTAACAGTGTAAGCTAGGTAACATTTCATTTGAGGTATTCAATTGTACGTGTTGCATTGATTGAATTCTGACCTTAGAATTTCAACAAACATGGGATCCAGATTCAATCTGATTAGTCTCTACCAAAACCTTCTCTAAGCTGGTAACTTTCCACTGTGGTCTCACCGGCCCCCCTGGTGTGGAGGCCGCCGCCTTCCCAATTTAAAAGCACGCTCCCTGCGTGCTGCTTGCTCTCTTCCGCTGCTTTGGCTCCCGCTCTCTTCACTGCTCCTTGGCTCCTTCCTGGTCTCCATCGGCGCGGCTGCCAGACAAAGGGCTAGCCCAGCTAGCTTAACCTCCAGCACACGGCAACGCACAGAAGCCATCGCGTGTTGCGACAGGCGCAGCGAAACACGCTGCTTTTGGTCCCTGCACAAGGCTCAAACGGATGGTGCCTTTCCAGGCACACTATGCCTCAACCAAAAAGGGCCCTTCCCAGCCAGCAGGTTGACCCCGTGACGCTCAGTTGGCCAGCCGGACGACCTGTCTCTCCCTCTCCTGAACTGAACCTTCTTCATCCCTTCTTCAAACGGGCTTGGCGAGTCTCCATCCAGGGTCCTGCTTCTGAGACCAACCCCCTCTGTAAGTGCAACTTTGCAGGCCTTCGCCCTAGTACAAATTGGTGCAAACTAGGTTGATTGTGGGTCCCATGTTGGTTCAATTTAAGAAATCCATCACCTTGGCTAAGACCGTTTCTTTTTTTCTTCTTTTCTTCTCCTTTGATTATTTTTATTATTTTAGTTCTCGTTTCATTGCCTATCATAGTAGTTAGTTTTGCTTCTTTAAATTCTAAGTAGATTATCCCACCGAGGTTAGAGAATAAACGTGCACAAAACTCAACCCCTGGTTTACTGTGTGTGTGTTTCAACAATTTATAGTGACCTCTAAGCTGAACAAAGAACTCACAAAATTGTAGTAAGGGCACAACCTTCATTTTAATGACTGATTCAACGAGGTTCTCATCTGTTATCCTGATAAAATTATCAAAAAGAGATGTGGTGCTCCGCAGGCAAGCTCAACTTAATTTAAATATTAAGTTTGAGTCTCCTTCAATTAATGAGCCAATTGATTATTCATTTAATAATTAACAATTATTGATTTAATAATTAATTGGACTGATTTCCCTTACACGCGTGTTTTTGAGTTTTAGACACAAGGTTTTGTAACAAGAAAAAGAATATCGCAGATAAACAAAAGAAAAGCAAGAACACGCTCGCATTCTCCAATGGACTAGGTGCGTTCAATGACCACGCACGCAGTAGAAAATCTCAGCATAAATAGAAAAAGCTCAAACGACGGATGAATGTTTTTTAGGTTTTCTTCCACGTTTGAAGTTTAGGGTTAGAAACCTTTTTGAAAAGCAGCTACTTTTATGTGATGAAAGTTATCAGATCCCATTGCAATTTGCTCCTGGTCAAAATGGGTTAAGGGAACATGAGCAACATGAACAAGCATCTTCAGCGTCATTTCCCTGATCTTCATTGATTTTATATTATTATTATTATTATTATTATTATTATTATTATTTTATATACATATTATACTACAGTGGTACCTCTACTTATGAAATTAATTGGTTCTGGAAGAAAGTTCTTAAGTAGAAAATTTTGTAAGTAGAGACGCATTTTCCATGTAAATGCCCTAATCCGTTCCAAGCCTCCCAAAATTCAGACATAAATGTTTTATAAAGCATAAAAATGCATCAAATCATGTAACAAATACATGTTACAATTAGATTATTGCACAATAAATGAGAGTTGTGCATAATGTAAATAACAAAGAATAAAGAATAAAAATGATGGTCATTTACCTTTTTAACTGCTGTCCTCATCGTTTTTTGCCCTCTTTGGTTCATGTTCTCCTCTCTCAGAAGTGTTTTTTTTTCTTTTTTGCCTGGTGTTTTGTAAAGAACTGATTCAAAGGATGTTTGCTTTTTTTTTCTTTTTTTTTTCTTTTTCTTTTTAAACAATCCTTTGAAAATGCCCAAGGCAAACATCATCTTAGTGAGCAAACGCCCGACTGGTGAACACTTTCTGGCCGATTCTTTTAATCAAATTCTGAAACGTCATGGAAACCTCCGGTATGGCGAGGCATCTTTTTTCCAAAAAAGGCCCGTCTTGTCGCAATTAAAAACTTACTGTGCCTTCATCAATCATCAATTGTTTGAATTTTTGCACAAATTCGTCGTCCGTGAGTTCATACATTTACGAACACCTCATGGGCCGCGGGATGAATGATGAGGACGCTGTATAGACACCGATCTAGTATCTACGCTCATAGATAACTATGGTAGAGGTTCCTCTTAGCCAATGGGATGCCAGAAAGCTGCACAAACACCGATCTAGGATCTACGCTCAGATACCTATGGTAGAGGTTCCTCTTAGCCAATGGGATGCCAGAACGATGCACAAACAGCGATCTAGTATTTACGCTCATAGGTACCTATGGTAGGAAATAGCCATAGCCGAAAGTATGTTGCGTTCGGTAATGTATTTTTAACTTTCGTATCTAGAAATTTCTTTCGCAACAAGAGGCAATATTTTCCCGTTGAGGTGTTTCGTAACTCGAAAATTCCGTATGAAGAGACGTTCGTAAGTAGAGGTTCCACTGTACTGTATAGTGTTAAAACTGTTGTTGCACAATGCAATTTTTGCTGACAAGCAAAATAAAGAGAATTTGGGGGGGAAAAAAAAAGTTCTCTCTATGCATAAATAACGTACCGAAATTGAACCAAAACCGTGACCCAAAAACTGAGGTACGGACTGTACCGTAGGCTACCTGTACCTTTGCACCCCTAATATATACATGTGAAGTTTGGTATTTTTTTTTGCCGCATGTACACGGGAGTTATTAAGCATTTCCTCCTTCGTGGCAAGCAAATATGAAACACAAAATTTGATGTCCCGCCCCTGTCATATAGTATTTCGAAAACACAAGATCCCCCCCCCAAAGTTATTGTGCCCGGTCTTGAGATGGTACAGGTCAATCACGTGAAACGTCTGGGACAAGGGGTCAAAAGGATGAAACCTGTGAATGTGCAAAAATGGACCAAAATTGGACATTCAAAAATTCATAGCTTACTGTACATTTTAGGATATGGACGTAATGGATTTTATTGTACGTGTCGGGGTGCTACATGTGCCTACCAATTTTCATCGTCATCGGTCAAACGTGCCGGGAATGGTTTTTGTTTTCCACTGTAAGGAGAGCTACAGAGGCATTTTGTTTTGTTTTTGTTGTCATACTTTATGACAACTTTAAAACATGAAATTTTTCACCAGGGCCGAAAAGTGTGCAAAATTTGGTGTTTTCAAATATGATCAGGTTCCCAAATAATGTTAAATTAATTTTCGGCTTAAGGACAAGGAGAAAAAAGAAGTACAATTTCTACAGATACAATAGGAACCTCGCAACAGTCGCTGCTTGGGCCTTAATTAAGTTAAATAAATTTGTGGATGAGAAATAAATGTGTGCATGTATTTATTATTCTGGAGAAAAAAAAGCTTCATTCATCTTTGTGTTCAATCATCTCATTCTATACATTTAATTAAAGGACCCTCTTAAGTAACCTTGCTCTGCAATATGAATTATCCGGGTATTTGTGAGTTCACAAACTCCCGAGAATACATCTTGTACCAAGCCCGTTGATTTCTACCGATTTGAACTACCAATCACAGAGGAACATTGGGTTTGGGGCGGGGCATGCTGCTGTGACGAAACCAGGAAGCCAGCACTGGGGCTGGTGCTGGGGCAAACAAACAAACTTAACATGGACAAATGGATGCTGCAATTATTCTGTTCTTGCAGAATTACACACCATTTCATTGTTGAATGTTGAACAGCGAGAGGAGCTTCATGCATTTATAGCTGGTAAGATGTTTGCTATTAAGATTGATAATGATGAGAATGAGTTCAATTAATTGATCTCTACAATGACTCAGAGGGATTTATCGCACATTGTTGTCATATTAATAAATGAAATCGATGACATCCACCAAGCATGCCTGTGGAGCGCGGAATCTGCCTGCGCCGCAATCAAATTCACTAAAATTGTGTTAAACCCCCAGCACCACTTGTTAGACCTGGTTTGACCAAGCCTAAAATCTGATCTGGGGGTGCTGCAGATCGGTGCACTGTAATGCTCAGGAAGTCATAGCGTGGCTACCAAATTCAGAAACACGTTAAACCAGACTTGCCCCAGACATGAAAATTAAGATGCATGCGTATTTAGGCTGAATGCAGTCTACTTTCTATGACCAAATTGCAAGATACACTGGGGGCACAGAAGCTGTACCCGGTGGAATGCCCAGAGGTGCAATGTGGTCCCAAATGCAGCATACTTGACTTGCAAGCAAGAAAATGGAGATGCGCCCATTCTTACGCCAAGCACAGTTGCACCTGCCGATGAAAATAGAGGCCAAGGTTGTTTATATTGAACTAATCCAATTAAACTTTTGACTATTCTCCTAACTCCTTCTTTTCCTCTTAATTTTGTCTGACTTTAAACAAGAAAACACTCATCTCACCATCTGATATAGTTTGCCAAAATGAAAGACTCGTCAAGTAGAAATTGCAGCTGTCAAATAGACACTAGTCTTACCGCCTTGACATAGTAAAAGAAATGAAGAGAGAGAGAAGACCCAGGCCAAAGATGCAAGGTGTATTACTGCTTACTTTTTTGTGAACCTTTATTGTCAGCGGAATTTGATGGAGTATAAAGTGAGAGAACTCCCCTAGTGATTATGTGGTAATGACAGATGATGAGCACAAGAAGAGATAAAGCGGAATAAGATGCAGATATTGTAAGCCAGACACAGGCACATAGGAAAAGAGAGAGAAAGAGCCAATAAAGACCAAAAGCAGAGTCTTGAGAAAAAAACTGAAAAGGTGCTGGGTTGAAGAGAGAACATACAGGGAGATTGGTGACGAGAAACAATGTCCATTTGTGGCCACTGATAATGTTTTCCATTCTTCCTGCCTTTATGTCTGCATGTGCGTGCGTGCGCGGGGGTGTGCGTGTGCGTGTGTGTGTGTGTGTGTGGTTTGCAGGCCTTGTGTGAGGCACTGATTGCAGGCTGGCGCCCTGCTGGCGAGCCCCCACGCACAGAAATCAAATCCACTCAGCCTCGTTATGAATTAGAATGCTTTCCAAACAACAAGCCCAACAGGAAACCCATGAGGGGAAGAGAGAGAAAAAGACAGCATTGAAATATATAAATTGTGGTTGGCAGATATGTTAGGTGAATGAGAAATTAAAAGGACAAACTGGAATTTAACTGACCACATGAATAACAAATACTGAAAAAAACATTAATAGATTGATTTGACTACAGTAGATTAGTACTGTATTTTTAACTCAATACTTCAAGAAGCTTTAAAGGGACAGTGTGTTGAACTTTCATATATATATATATATATATATATATATATATATATATATATATATATATATTAATATATGAGTTATGCAGCATAATCCAGCCATGCGAGCGGCCATTTTGCCACATGCTGCCGACTGACGATGACATCACAGTTGCTCAGGGCTCAGGCAACAACCAATCACAGCTCACCTGTTTTCTGAAGCTGTGCTTTGATTAACTGTCTGTCAGACCAAAGATGAAGTTTACAAAAAAAGGTCTCACACTTGCTTAAAATATATAATTCACTGTAAATGGAGTTTACTTATATAGCACTTTTATCGACACCATATGTTGCTCAAAGTGCTTTACAAAGGCTCAAATTCACTGATTCAAGCACACATTCATACAGTAGGAGGTTGTTGCCATGCAAGGAGCTGCCAGGTCCACTGGGAGCAAATTTAGGGTTCAGTATCTTGCTCAAGGATACTTCCACAGGGTCAAGGTTGAGGCTCATGAGCGAGAACCACTCTACCATTGAGCCATGCCAACCAGGTACTTACCATATGGTATATGTTCAATACGCAGATGCTTCTAGAAATTTGAATCACCTCTTCCGGAAAATCAGTTTTAAAAACATCTAGTGTGACTGAAAATGCAGTCAAGGCTCTATTTTCATGGAGTTATGATTCATTCATTTTTCAGCCTACCAGATGCCCCAAGGCTTGGCCTAGCTGTCATTTCCAATTTCTATTGTTTAGCCACACGTGTGAGAAAAGGTGAAGATGGTTGGAACAACTGCCATAGAGAAAGTCAGTAGTGCATTTCAATCTTCTAATTAGTTCCCCACTTCTTATTTACATTTTTAAAAGGACCATAGTGTAATTGTGTCTTTACTAGGTCGAGGCACTGACTATGTAGTCAACCAGAATTCCGTTTTCTGAAATAATTGAGGTAACTCACGTGTGGTAACCGAGTTACTCTCGTTTAAATGGTCATTTGCGCTCGATTGGAATATTCCGTTTGACTGCGATGCGCAGACAACGTAATTACGTGAATAACGTAAATTCCGCTTTTAACTTACTACGTTCGCTCCCTTCAGAAGTGTGGTTCTTTACTGCGAGCGTCATGTTTGTTTGTTTACACCGGCTCGCCCGCCGCTCGAGTATTTCCGATCCAGTGGGTTAACACGCCAGAATCAAGGACTTATATACTTGTATAATAGCACAAACTGTGACATTTTCACCTGAGAAACAAAAGAATATGAAAATGCCACGGAGAAATCAATGTATTGTATGAGTTTCCTTTAAGGAGTGGGACATACAAGTCGTTACTACAAAGACCAACATTCCTTGTGAATTAAAGATCTCCTGAAATGAGCTTTGAAGCAATGACACCAACCATCCTCTGAACGCCCTAATACTGCATCAAAAGAAATGTTCACGAAATTGTACCTTGTTGTAGAGTTGCAGTCTCCACGAGGAAGGGCTACTGTTAGCCTAGCATCAAATGAGCGGATTTTGGTGGGCATGGCCAAGACTTCCATGTGTTTTTGACTACAAAATGAGTTGGGCGTGGCCAAGTCTCATGTTTTCCGTGTGCTCCTGCTTACAAATAGAATCATCACGTCTGCACCTGAAGGAATATTGGCTTGTTAGTTTCAATAGTTGGTATCGATCCCGGGATAAGTGAAAGATGTTCTGCTAACCGTTTGTATTGTCCCAAATTCCTGAAGCAGTCATCAGTAAAATGTATGCTACAAACGGTCAGGGCTGCTAACTCTCCTCACGATAACCATTTTCCGGGTGCAGCTACTGGGATTGACACCCCCGTACCGGACGAACGATAAGTCCTACGGGGAAAATGAACCTCGAATTTCCATCGGCGTCGGTGACAGCCCTCCACGTCCCTCCAGGCCAGAGATTCGGGGCCGTGAAATTGTGGACCATGCTGTCCTCCTGCTGCTGCTGTTTGTTTGCTCCGGCGGGGGGGAGGGGTTGAAAATTGTGAGGGTGGAGTTTGCGCTGAGCTAGTGACGTGTAAAACCGAAAAAGATGGGTTTAGTGACATGTAAAACCGACCTGCTGAAAGAGCCCATTTGAGAGTGCTGTTTGAGCTAATGTCATACAAACGGCCATAAGAAAGGGAAACATGGGTCGTTTATTTTACAACTTTGGGGACTTAGTCAGGCTATGGTAAGGTATACTGTGAAAAAAAACAAAAAACCAAAAGTGAACATTTCATATGAGGGCACATTTAATATAAAATCCAATTTGGGCATCACGCCCTACAGTGTGAATGTAGTATTAATGTATTGCTGTTGTGTGTTTTAGTACAGGTCACTACACAAAGGTTGATTTTGAGACAAATATTCTGAAGCTGTTGTAACATAAACCGCGTCCTCATTTCCTTCAAATTTATATGTCCCAACATGCACACTCCAGAAACTTTAATGCCAGTAGTCAGGTGGGGCTTTCTACACACAAAAGCACTGTAAAACCAGATTTGCAGACACATTTTCCGGACAAGACAGGAAATTGACCTACTAACACAGCTATGTGTAAACACCCTCATCCTTGCACATAATCACTTTATGTTAAGACTGACATACAAACAAAATGCGCAGGCATTTGACAAAAAAACAAAACAAATACCATTACAATGCCTAAGGTGTGGAGAGACACATTCATCTAGTTTCCCTCAAACGCTGACACAAGGGAGCATGAGGCGACAGAGCGTTCACAAAGGGTCGAGCTGGTCTCAGATGTGTCAACGCTAACGCTAACAGCTGAATGCTTATTTGGATGAGAAGGTGTCAAGCTCTCTTGGCTATGGAACTAATCAGATGCTTACTTGAACACACCTGGGGCTCTCACATACAGTACATCCACAGTCCACACAATCATTTGCATCAAACACGGAAGAGAAGCACAAAACAGCAGCAGGTGACAGGTAAATGGTGGATATTTCGAAACATGCATCTTCGCACATTACTTGATTCTACACATTGGCTCTGGGTGAAAATATACATAAAAAAGCTACAACCCCTAGCAAAAGGTATGGAATCACCAGTCTTGGACGAACACTCACTCAGATGTTTTATCCTGTAGATCAAACTCAGATAAAAAGCATGAAACAGTCGTAAGGTCATTCCATAGTGCAACATCTTGGCTTTCAGAAACACTAAAAGAAATGAAAGAAAACATTGTGCTGGTCAGCAAATGTTACTTTTAAAGAGCAAGTGCAAGAAAATAAATATGGAATCACTCCATTCTGAGGAAACAAATATGGAATCATGAAACACAGACAAAGAAAAAACAATCAAAACACATCACTAGTATTTAGTTGCACCACCTCTGACTTTTATGACAGCTTGCAGTTTCTGAGGCATGGACTTGATGAGTGACAAACAGCATTCTTCATCAATCTGGTGCCAGCTCTCTTTGCAGTTGCCAGATCATCTTTGCAGGTCATCTTGCTGTGGACCATTTTTTTCAATTTCCACCACAGGTTTTCAATTGGGTTGAGATCTGGGCTATTTGCAGGCTATGACATTGACTGGATGTGTCTTTCTCCAAGGAATGCTTTCACAGTTTTTGCTCTGTGGCATGATGCATTGTCATCTTGGAAAATGATTTCATCATCCCCAAACATTTTTTCAATTGAAGGTATAAGAAAGCTGTCCAAAATGTCAATGTAAACCTGTGCATTTAAGCCATCTCCCAGTGCCTTTGACTGACATGCAGCACCATATCATCAAGGACTGTGGGAATTTTGATTTTCTTGAGGCAGTCCTCTGTAAATCTCACTGGAATGGCACCAAAAAAAAGTTCCAGCGTCATCACCTTGTCCAATGCAGATTTGTGACTCATCACTGAAGATAACCTTCATCCAGTCATCCACAGTCCATGATTGCCTCTCCTTAGCCCATTGCAGTCTTGTTCTTTTTTGTTTAAGCGTCAATGATGGTTTCCTTTTAGCTTTCCTGTATGTAAATCCCATTTCCTTCAAGCAATTTTGCAGAGTTCTGCCATACATTGACTCCAGCCTCCTCCCATTTATTCTTCATTTGTCTTGTGCATTTTCAATTTTCAAGACACATGGCCTTTAGTTGTCTTGATGCTTGGATGTCTTCCTTGGTCTACCAGTACGCTTGACTTTAACAACCTTCCCATGCTGTTTGTACTTGGTCCAGATCTTCGATACAGCTGACTGTGGACAGCCCACATCTTTGGCAACCATACGTGTAGTTACCTTCTTTAAGAAGTTTGGTAATCCTGTCTTTGGTCTCAAGAGACATCTCCCTTGTTGGAGCCATGATTCTTGCCAATCCACTTGTTCCAGCAGCGCTCCAAGATGTGATAACTGCACTGTTTTTAACTGCTGACTAACGAGCAGATGTAATTTGACGCAGGTGCCCAATTAAGGAAAGGAAATTGACTGGGTGTGTCCTTATTTTCTGCTCAAAACGGAGAGATTCCATATTTATTTCCCTGCACTTGCGCTATAAAAGTAACATTTACCGACTAGCAAAGTGTTTCTTCTTCATTTCTTTTATTTTCTGAAAGCCAAGATGTTGCACTTTGGAATGACCTTACGACTGTTTCATGCTTATTATCTGAATTTGATCTACAGAATAAAACGTCTGAGTGCTCGCCCAAGACTGGTGAGTTCATACTTTCTGCTAGAGGTTGTATATGTGTATTGTAGTGCTCGGCGATAGTCGATAATTATTGTGAAGATGATAAAAAAAAAAAAATCTAATAACCTGTCTAAAATAACCTGTCTTTAAATTTCAATAGACACATGAGATGTCATGTGTCTATTGAAATTTGTCACTTACAGTAATCCGCAATTTTTTTATTTTTTTATTTTTTTATTTTTTTATTTTTTTAAATGTTGATAGTTTTGGTCCTCCATACGGAGACGCTTTGCTAATTGCTATGCTAACTGGATAATTTATTGTGAAGGTGGCATTAATTTTAAGTGCTTGAGGGATCGATTACTTATTTCACAAAGTTCTCGCTGGTATCACGTTAAAGTGGACCATGTCCAACTTTGAATATCAATATCAATATGGCGGGCATTTTAATGAGCCTAATGAGAAAAAAAAATATGCTACACGGTGTAGTGCAGCTACAGTGTGTAGCCTACACACTTAGCAAACTCATGCTACACACTAAACAGGAAGTGATGTAATTGTTACGGTGTCCCATACGTCAAGGAGAAAGATTAAACGTATTGATAAGCAATTAAGAAAATGGATGGATACACTAAAGTGAATACATTCATTATCACTAAATTTTTCATTATAATTAATTGCATGACTTCAATAATTAACTAATGATTAATCACACATTAATCGCATGTTTTAGAATTCAATTTATATTTAAATTTTCAATAAAATGGCATTTTTTTCCTAATTTAAATATTTTTTAGTCATTGATACAGTAATTTCATAACAATTGAAGCAAAAAATAAAATTTCAAACATGTATTGTATGTTAAAAAACAAAAACAAATCAAGTGTGACTGATTTGTGTTGATCATTTTTCTTTCACTATAATATGGCATAATTGCATTTGTAAGACAATGATGACAGCTCAGTGCATTTTTCTTTTCATATTAAGAGCTGACTAATTTTGCACATTTGCACATTGCACATTATGCACATTTTTAAAATTGTAAAATACAACCTAGTCTCCAGAAATATCTGAATTGTTATTTAATTTATTACTGCAAAATTGTGTTAGTGTATTCCTTTGCAGAATGCGGAATGCTTTTATTTTGTTAAGTTCAATAGGATGCGCATTGTAAAATGATGCTTCTTTACTGCATGCGAACCAGAAACGATCCATGTGTACTTTTCATATTAAGACCTACCTAATTTTAAACAAGAAGTAACTTGTGATCTTCTGCACATTTTGAAATTGTAAAATACAACTTCAAAAACAACAAAAACAACCCACAAATATATGCAGTATAATTTAATTTATTACTGCTAAATTGTGTTATAGTCACTCATTTTCACGACGTTGGACGCTTTTATTTTGTTAAGTTCCCGGATGCGCTGTGATGCCGAACATGTTGCTAGTACTTTCAGTTTCACTTTTACCCGACGGTGCTTTACTGCAACGAAATAGAAGACGATGTTCGACTTTCTAGCACTGCCGAATAAAATACACCTCACATCAAAAGATCAAGTGGCTTGGAGTCACTCCAAGTGACAAGACGGCATCCATTCGACTCTTGGCTCTCACATGAGTTGACATCTTGGAGAACTGTAGCAACTTTGTTGCTGTGCTAATCGCTATCACCGGTGCTACCGAGTGCGTTCTGTCAAAGCAGGGAACTGGTGGAAGTGCTACACAATCCAAACGGCTCCTCCACTCAAACATTCTGCCCATTAAACATTTCTATTGGGTCATTTTGACGTGGACGTTCCTGCTGCTTTGCGACTGAAATTCTCTTAGAGGCTTTCCAAATAAAGAAGCGGTCGTTAATCGAGCGTTAAAAAATTTAATGCCGTTAAAGGCACTTTAAGTTAACGAGATAATAACGCGATCATTTTGACACCCATAATTATCACTAAATGTTGTTTTCATAATGCAGTCCTGAGTTTTGATTTTGACTTTTGAAATCTGCACACTAAATCGTTTAAAAATGACATTACAGTAGAACTCATCAGTTTTTATTTTTAATAAATTCCTATCAAACATTTTTATCTCTCTTATTTAGATTCATAAATACATTTGTGAAAAATATGTCGGTTACTTTGCTTCATTTGTTAACATTGCAATTTTTTTCCCCTATCAATCAGCACTAGTATAGCATAAAATAAAGGCACATTCAGTACCTACAGATTCTGTTTGGAGTAATTCGGTTTCATACCAGGCCACTGCTTGAGTGACAAAAAGACTTGCTTTCACTTGGAGCTGTTTCACTGAATGAAAAGTGAAATAGGGCATGCAAATGTATGAATACATACAGACTGACTCAACACCAGGTGTGTTAGGCAAATGTAAGCAAAGACACATTTGGCTTGGATTCCCGGTGGTATCCTCTCTTTGCCCTCTGCAAAAGCTCAAAACACTGTGTCTCTTTACACACACGCGCACGCACCCCCACAAAAATGTCCTCAGATAGTCACTGTCTAAGGCCTGTTCCTGCTCCGTCCACAGGGAGGCAGTGTTACTGGCTCCATTGAACTGGAACGAGACATTTCTCGTTTAAATTCGGAGATTGAAAAACAGAAATTGACTCCTTATCTGACCTTCCATTATGTGTTATTTTACACTAGTCGGGAAACAAAATGCGTCCTTAATTTGTTTCGAGTAAAGGCAAAAGAAGCTTGAGAGAAATAAACTAAGGTTGCATTTTGTTTCTCGACTTGTGCAAAATAGTGATAGGCCGATACATTTTTTTTCAGGGCCAATGTCGATACCAATTATTAGTCGTCAAGAAGCCCGATAACCGATATTTCAAGCCGATATTCATTTGCAATACAAGAGTAAATAATAGCGTAAAAAAAAAAATAAAAAATAAAACTTTAAACAAACCTTTTCTTTTAATTTGAAACATATAAACAATAGACAGGTTTGTTTAATTAAAAATTTTAACAGATACTGTAGGGAACTTCCAGAGTCATCAGCATGTGTTCAAATTCAAAACTAAGCAAGCAAATAAATAAATACAAAATAGTTTCCTACTGTAAGTGAAGTTTTCGAAAATTTCAACAATTTTTAACTCATTCACTGCCAGTCATTATAGAAAATTTTTACATTTCCAATACTCACGTGATATTACATTCAATAATTATATATAAACCGAATCTACCAAATAACAGAATAGACTCCCTACTTTTTGTCCCGTCCCGTTCTTTTATAATTGACAGCAGAAAAATGTAGGTTTGCCAAAATACAGCCATTTCTCCCATGGACTCTGAAACTGTGTTTATTTCCTATAAAATGGGGCAATGATGTCATCTACCGGTGGTTGGGCATCAGTAAAGTTGTTTCCAAGTTTGATATTTACAGTGGAGCATGCTCAGATTCGCCCCCATTTAGCACCGCTCTAAAAAATACAATTGACAAGTATACTTGTCAAAGGCAGTGAATGTTAAACAGATTTTTTTTAAAATTATTATTATTTTTTTTCATAAATTAAAAAGTGTTGGGACTTCCCAGTGTTTGCAGTGAATGAATGAATGAATAAATAAATAAATAAATAAATAAATAAATAATAAATAAATAAATAGTTTTCTAAAGTGTTCCACTGTAAATAAAGTTTTCTAAAATTTCAACATATTTTCTGAATTTATTTTTTTTAATTATTATTTTTTATAAATAAAGTGTTGGGACTTCCCAGTGTTTGCAGTGAATAAATAAATAAATAGTTTTCTAAAGTTTTCTACTGTAAATAAAGTTTCCCAAAATTTCAACATAATTTCTAGCGGTGTGCCAAAAAATTCGATTCATAAAAGAATCGAGATTCTCATTGAGTAATCGAATCGAATCGATATTAATATAAAAAAATCGATTTTATTTAAATTAGAAATGAAGAAGAAGGGGAAAAGGCAGTTGTAGCCCACATGCTGTTTTTGAGGAAAAAGGCTCTTACACTTGAATGTCTCTATTTATCATTTTATTTATCATTTTGTCTTGCAAAGCAGACTGGAGTACATCATGACAATGTTGTGCATATCTGTAAATTGAAGCAGAAATCATTTGTCAATCAAATTATTTTGAATCGAAAGTCATTTGAATTGAGAATCGAAAATCGATTCTGAATCGAATCTTAGACCCAAAAATTGTAATCGAATCGAATCCTGAGACAGTCAAAGATTCCCAGCCCTAATAATTTCTAAATGTATTTTTTTTTTATTATTATTTTTTATATAAAAAGTGTTGGGACTTCCCAGTGTCAGCAGTGACAAATTATGCAAAATTAAATGTATCTAATTTTGGGTTTTCGTCAGGATTCAAAAGATCTTCGCAAACAGTGAAAAATGGTCTCAATATGTTTGAAATGTCTTTGCAACAAGTAAAAAGTATCTGTGAACATCTTACAAATCCTGATGAAAAACAAAATTTGCCATAAGTTTGCAAGCATTCACGGCTCGGTGAGATTCCAGCTTTATCGGCGTTCAAGATTCGTAAAAAGGCCGATGCAGATATTTGTCAACATGTCAGATAATCGGCCCGGCCGATTATCGGCCCGGTCAATCCCTAGTGTAAAATAAACACACAATAGAGGATCAGATAACGGCTCACGTTCCGTTTTTCCGCTTATTCCTCACAAGGGTCGCGAGGGGTGCTGAAGCCTATCTCAGCTAGCTTTGGGCAGTAGGCGGGGTACACCCTGAACTGGTTGACAGCCAATCGCAGTGAAATAGAGATTGACGTCAAAAAATCCGAACTAACCCTTTAACATTGTTTTTGGTGTTTTTGTGGTGTGTGCTGTATTTTGTGTTATGAATTTGATGTTTATTTATCCATCCATCCATCCATTTTCTTGACTGCTTATTCCTCACAAGGGTCGCGGGGGGTGCTGGAGCCCATCTCAGCTGGCTCTGGGCAGTAGGTGGGGGACACCCTGAACTGGTTGCCAGCCAATCGCAGGGCACACAGAGACAAACAACCATCCACACTCACAAGCACACCTAGGGACCATTCAGAGCACCCAATGAACCTGCCATGCATGTCTTTGTAATGTGGGAGGAGACCGGAGTACCCGGAGAAGACCCACGCAGGCACGGGGAGAACATGCAAACTCCACCCAGGAAGGCCGGATCCTGGACTCGAACCAGAGTCCTCAGAACTGGGAGGCAGACGTGCTAACCACTCGAGCACCGTGCCGCCCATGTTTATTTATTTATTTATTTATTTATTTATTCAGGTATTTATTTATTTATTTATTTATTTAATCACTTGCCTACTTCTTGTTATTAATTTACTGATGTAAATTTTATTCACTTGTATACAAAAAATGTTTTCCTTGTTCTTGTTTTTCTTATCTTATTCTTTACTGCGTGACCGTTTTCTGTTTCATGTACAGCACTTTGAATACAGCAATGTTTGTTTTAAAGTGTTTTATAAATAAAGTTGAGTTGAATTTTTTTTTTTTTTGGCTTGCCTCACCACATCATCATCTTTTTTCGGCTTTAATTTTATTTCAGTCGAATGCCGAAAATGCCTATTTTTGCTATTTTCGGTGGCTGAAAATTCGCTGCATCACTAACATTTACAACGTTTTTTTTATAAACATTACACTCACTATTTTTCATTGTGTCAAAGTGTCATTTCTTCAGTGTTCTTCCATGAAAAGATAGTTAAAAATCTGCAGAAATGTGAGGGGTGTCCATATATTCTATTATGATTTTGTGAACAAGGAATGTTTAATATTCTGCATGTACTGGTGTCGTGCACATGATTTCATCTATTCTTTATGTTTGACAAGAAGATGGGCTGACGCTGAAGACTGAGTTAGTTTCTTGCATTCGTCACCACCATTAGCAACACACTTGTGAGCTGCCATATGGTTGTGACTTGCGATCCAAGACTGTTTTATGTTTATCTTGAGATTAATATAAGTATTGCAGCCTGTCTGCCCATCTACTCCAAGAAACGCTTTTAGATTTGAATGAAATCATGGTCTTTTCAATGCTCCATTCACGGGGGCATAGCATGGGCAAGCATAAGGAAAACTGACCTATTTATGGTCAGACCGTATTGTACATCTGACCCTACTTGTTAGAATAGACTGCTCACTCAGACTCATTCTCTGTGTCTGTTCTTTTTTTGACAGGCATGTCAGCCTTTATTACTGTGTGTGCATCAGTCATATTTCAGAGGCATTAAAAGACAGTCAGTTGGGGTCCTTAGGTCACAACACCCACTGTAGACATTTAGTATGGTACACCACACACATGTTCACTTGCGCACACACAGAAGAGGACATGTGGAGCATGACTAACGACTTAATAAAGCCACAGATAGACCCTGAGTGTGCATGTGTGGGTCTGCGTGTTCTTGTACATACTAAATTGTGAGGACCAAAATATGTCCAACAGAATGAGGACATTGTTGTGAAGTTTTGGCCGTACATATATATATATATATATATATATATATATATATATATATATATATATATATATATATATATATATATATATATATATATACACATATATACATATATATTAGTGCTGTCAAACGATTAAAAATTTTAATCTGATTATCACACTTTTTAATTTGGATTAATCACGATTAATCAGCTAAATTACTTGCGTAATATAAAATACAAAATCCCGTAATATTTTGACATTAACATCTGAATGTCATTTGTAAACATTGATTAAATGCATGAACCTAATTGCATGCATGCGTGTATTGCTCAAAACGTAACATCATCATATCAATTGGGTGCAATTCAACAATTATATTGCAAAGAACGTACTAAATACTGACGAAAACTTGGTAACGCATCATATCAATTGGGTGCTAATCAGCAATTATTAATTAATTAAATGCAAATTACTAATTGCGGTGTTGGGGTGCTTTCCCTGGTGCCCGGGGCGGTGCCGTCCCGGCGCGGTCCGCTGCTCCGTGCCCGTCGCCTCTCCCTCCTCGCTTCCCCCCCGCCCATCCTCCTCTGCCCTTTTCCCTTCTCGCCCTCCCTCCCCCAACCCCCCCCCCCCCCCCCCCCCACCCCCACCACCACCACCCCCCCACCCCCCTCCTGCCCTGCAGCCGCCCTTCCGCCTTCTTGTCGTCTCCTCCCCGCTTCCCCCGCCTCCCTTCCCTGTCTGCCCCCCGCCCCCTCCCTCTCCCTGGAGCTCCCTCCCCGGGCGGGCTCCGGTGGGCTGTCCAGTAGCCCTGCTGCGCTGGCCCTGTCCGCCTATCGTGGTGCCAGATGGGTGAGGTGGGCTGCTGGGGGGCGGGCGTGCCACCTACACCCGCCAGGTTGGGTGAGGCCCCGCTGGTCGCTCCTCTTACTCACTTCACTAGTTTTGCACTATACACTTTGTAAATATACACATAGGGCACACAACACATTTCTTGGTGGGGTGGGGAAGGGTGGAAACACCGTCTTCACCCTTCAACTCCCCTCCAATTTGAATGCACATCATGTCCAAGGGGAGGGGTGAGTTGGGGCGGGGAGCCATCAGGGGGGATGGACTACAGTGCCTGGCAGCGCTGTAGTGCCCCCCATCTGTGTCCCTGCCCCACCACTTTGTCCCTCCATTTCCTTTTTTAATGCACCACACATATACATATTCATTTTTTTGGGGGGATGCGGGTGTATCGGAGTAGGGGAAATTTTTTCCCTCTGCTCCGACTCACCTGCTCCCAATTTTAATGCACCACACGCACACACTTGTATATACACTGGGTGGGGCCACATTCACGGTGTAAGGGTAGAGCTCGCCAGTCGGCGAGCTGGTGGACTCAGTAACAGGGTTAGGTGTCACTAGTACGCTGGCGTGACGACCGGGGCCTCTTCCCACCGGGCTCGGTGTTCTGGTGTTCCGCCTCTCCCCCGGTGCTTCCTCCTCTGCTTCCCCCCCTCCCGCCGCTGTGCTCCTTTCGCACGGCTGGAGGTGGGGTGGGCACGTCTTCCCTCTCTGCGCTGCTGCCCGGTGCCGGTTTCCGGGGGTGGGTGGGGGGGGGGGGGGGGTTCTCGCGGGGTTCGCGGGGCGGTTGGCGGTCATCGGGGGGGGGGGGGGGCGGTTTGTTTGGGGAGGGGGGATTTGGGTGGAGGTATGGGTGGGTGGGGGGTTGGGTGTTGGGGGTCGGGGTGTGTTCGGGGGTTTGGGGGCCAGGAGTGGCGGGGCCTGGGTCGTGGCGGGTGGCGGGTTTGGGTGGGGTGCAGGGGGGGTCGTGGGGGGATGGGGGCTGGGGACCGGTGGGGCGCTGTGGGGGCCCGCCGGGCCTCGTTCTGCGGCCTTGGGCTCGGGGGTATGGGCGGGGCTGGGGCGGGGGTGTTCCGGGCGTCTGGGTCGGTGTCTGCTCGGGTGGCTTGGGGGTGGCCTTGGTGCTGCCGCGGCCTGGGGATTCCGGGGGGGGGGGGTGCTCGCTTTGCTGGACCGCGGTTGACGGCTTCTTTCTTTGGTGGTGGTCCTTATGCATGCCAGATCCATCGCACCAGCATCTACTGAAACTCAAACAGAATTTGCCTCTCCCTCCCACAGCCCCTTGAATCAGTGGGTGCTGGTGTCTGTGGATCTCACTTTGCTTTATCTATCCTTCCCTCCTTCCTCTCTTTAGTTTTTCCTCTGGTCACTTGAGATCTCAATTTATTGGAAGTTTGAGGTTTCTGGGGTTGGCATAAGACTCTGGTTTTGTAACCACGCAGGAGGGGTTTGGTTGGTGCTGGATTTCACTTTGATGGATTGGATGTACTGGCTTCTATGGTTCTCACTCTGCCTCATCGATCCTTCCCTCCTTCCTCTCTTTAGTTTTTCCTCTGGTCTCTTGAGATCTCGCTAATTTGTTGGAATTTAGAGGCTTCCGGGGTTGGCGTAAGACTTTGATTTTGTAACCATGGGGAAGGCAGGAAGTGTTTGGTCGGTGCTGGATTTCACTTTGATTTATCTTTCTTTTCTCTTTATTTTTTCTGACCTTTTCTCTGGTCTCCTGACCATTTGAACCTCACGACTCTGGCAAGATTCTGAGGTACCTGGTTAAGGCGAAGGGTAATGGGATATTTACAAGGTTTTAGGTGAATTAATGAGTATAAATTTATACGTATTTGCACGCACACGCACGCAAACGCACACACGCAAACGCACGCAAAAAGAAAAAAAAAATGCAAATTACTTTTGTTTTATTTAAAGTCCGGTCGGGGTGTTTTTTAAAGCGAAATTTACCACCGACTGGAGTCACCCCGCTCATTTTGAAACAACAGGCGTAGGAAATGCCGTGCATTGACCTCATCACTGACCTGTGTAGCCTTCAATGTAACCATCATTGGTTACGTTCAAGGCTCAAGTGCGGTCGAAAAATTAATCTGCGTTAATACGTGATTAATGTGATAATTTTCTGTGATTAATTAATCTATTAACGCGTTAACTTTAACAGCCCTAATATATATATATATATATATATATATATATATATATATATATATATATATATATATATATATATATATATATATGTGCATATATATATATATATATATATATATATATATATATATATATATATATATATATATATGTCCAAATATTAACTTTTTATCGCTATAATGGGCTAAATAAGTGAAGTATCCCTTTAAAGTGTATTTTATTTCTTTTGTTTAAACATTTATTAATTTTGTATTGTAATTGCCTTTTATATGCCTTTATATTGCCTTTATATATATATATATATATATATATATATATATATATATGTCAAAATATTAACTTTTTATCGCTATAATGGGCTAAATAAGTGAAGTATCCCTTTAAAGTGTATTTTATTTCTTTTGTTTAAACATTTATTAATTTTGTATTGTAATTGCCTTTTTCCAGAAAAACAGCATGTGGGCTACAACTGCCTTTTCCCCTTCTTCTTCATTTCTAATTTAAATAAAATCGATTTTTGGATATTAGATATCGATTTGATTAGATTAATAAATGAAAATCTCGATTCTTTTATGAATCTAATATATACACAAACACACACATATATATATATATATATATATATATATATATATATATATATATATATATATATATATATTAGGGCTGTCAAAATTAAAACGTTGTATATATATATATATATATATATATATATAATGAAAATCTCGATTCTTTTATGAATCTAATATATACACAAACACACATATATATATATATATATATATATATATATATATATATATATATATATATATATATATATATATATATATATATATTAGGGCTGTCAAAATTAAAACGTATATATATATATATATATATATATATATATATATATATATATATATATATATATACACACACACACACAAGTTCAATTTCAAATGCAGGAATTATTTTGGCCATAATTGCAAAGTGTAAAGGGACCTATACACTGGAAAAGATGGAGAAGGTGGTCCTTAAATACATCCTTTGTCATCCGACATATAAACAACTGAGTGCATTAATGTGTATAAAGGCTGTGTCTGTTTCTATGTGTCTACATGTGTAGTGACATTTTCCTCTAATGTAGCACTAAGTATGACTCTCATTAATAACTGTCTAACAGTGATTTGTGTCTGACGAGAGCCGGAATGCCTGTCTCCTGGATTGCTGCCCGAATGGGACTGATACATGCACACATTCACACACATATGTATGTACACACGCACGCACACACACACCACATTAGTGTACGACTGACTAGACTACTAACTACTGCTATAGCTCTTAAATATATTTAATTCAAAACATCTTGTTGTTTCAGTGAATATGAATGGGAAGGGAACTTATTAAGTGCCTTTTCTGAAATTAGAGTTGGGGGAAAAAAAATAAAAAATCCCAAACGAAATTCGAACCAATTAGAATATAGATAAATTTCATCATTATTCACATTCTTGGTTGAAACTGGCAAAAAGAGCTTGTTTACAACATGGCCTTGGCTGATCGGTCATGCTCTGCCACCTGCTGTCCTGTCGTTTCCGAAACATGGAACCTAATAACTACCATTGCTTGTAGCCACCTCTTCATGTCAGAAGCTGCATGTCAAAGCCTTCTCTGTGCTCTTGTGTAAAAAAGCAAACAAAACAACACCAACAACAACAAAAATGTGTACGTGTGTGGGAGTGAAATGCAAAGTATCAAATGTTTTTGGGTTTGAACGTGAATTGCTAATTAACAACTTTTTCAGTCATAAAATAGTCAAACAAAATGCTATTGTGAAGATAGTTTGTGTCAAATTATTATTAGGACATGATAATGCCTGTAACCACATTTTATTTATAGAATAGATGGATACACTTAGGGTTAGTATATTAATTTGTTTATGTAAAACAATTGAACAATGACCATTTCTGAAAAGAAAGTTGGGAGAAAAAAAAAAAAAACATTTCCCCAGCAAGATTCGAACTGAGTACTTACGTGTGTCTGCAATGCACCTGCTTACGTACTTACCATGTGAGCTAACTTGACTTGGTGAATATCAGAGTTAATGGCGTATTTGTATTTGAAAGTGTCATCTGATGCTGAAAGGTAATCAACGCTGATTGGCGACACGTTTAATCATTTCAGTGACATATGTATTCACTCAGGATAATTGCCACGGATACATTTGCAAAAAAAATACTGAGGTGGGATTTGAACCTGCAACTTCCTGCTTAATGGACACATCACATAACCAAGTGCGCCACCGAGCAGTATGAGAGAGCTGCTAATGATGATCAGTTGTATGTATGAAAGTGGTCGTAGAAAGTGGGACTTAGAAAAAGTTCCATGTCAGTCCCATTGAAAATGAATGAGTCAAAGTTGATCTTTAACGTTAAATTGTGTAAGTACTGTAAGTTATGTGGAAGCAGACGATAAATACCCCGGAAGGCATGAATTTTTTCAGCAAGTTGAAATTTGAACGGTGTAAATCGTAAGTATTATGTGGGAGTTGTTTTTCAGCATTCCCACAATAATACATTTTATCTACAACACACTGTACATTTCATAGTAATCTCAAAAGTACTACAGAGTATAAAAACAACTTTAAAAAAGTTAAGAAGCTGAAATGTTAGAGCAAACAACTGCTTAAAAGTAGCAACACACTAGGAGTAAAGACTAATAGACTAGTTAGCCAACTGTTCAGGGTCTAATGAGGGCTTTATGAGGTGACTCTGGATCAGGGCAGATTTGAGGGCTGGGGGCACATGACCAGAACCCTTTATTATGGCAGTGATAAGTGGGCTTATGGCTGCAAGGAGGTCCTGGGGGCAGGTGGAACTCCTCATGCCCTTTATGATGTCCTCTACCTCCTGGGTTATTACTTCAGCGTGTTGTGCGAGAGTGGCAGGGGACACTGGGATGTGTACTGCTATTGAGGAGAAAAATACAGTAAAAGTGGAACGGATATACGCCATTTTGGAAGAAAATAAGTCCATTAGTTTGTGATACTGCTCTTCTGTGTGGCTCCCGGTAACGTAAATCCTGCGTTTGAGTAGGTAGTTAAAACGGAAAACAGCAGTTTCGTCCTCTGGTAACAGTTGTTTATTTTGTCAGAGTCAAATTGGGTTCTGGCTGTGGCTAATGCCTTTTGTGTTCACGGTAAGCCTGCGTGTGGACTACTGAGCCATAAGCGATAAATCTGCATTCAAGGGCCCGACCTGCTCCTTTCATAGATCGCAGCTCTTCAGTGACCACGAAGCTAGAGAAGGAGACTGCACTTGTCTTCAGCGAGTCATGGGACTCCATAGGCCCTTTTCTACCGTACCGGTTCCACACCGAAGTGGCAATTTTTGTCCGCGGATGTTAAGTGTCTCCACGGGACTTTTTCGGGGCCGAGCCGTTCCGTTGTAACAGCTGTTTAGAACCCTTTCGACAGCAGTTCTGCAGCGCCGGTCGTCGGGGGACTAGCGGGGTCGTGACGTCACCTGTCGTCTGGATGGCCGACAGCAACGCCGCTGCCGCTGCCGCCGCCGCAAGCAACGCTGTGGCACACGCCCATTTCCTTGTTTTAAGCGAGAGAAAGAAGCGCCCGCCGGTCTTCGCCAAAGTCATAAAAATACAGTATATACAATAAATATAATAATGTTTTACAACAGCGCTTAACTATATTTATTAGGGGTGTGCCAAGAAATAGATTAATAAAAGAATCGAGATTCTCATTTATTAATCGAATCGAGTCGATATTAATATCCAAAAATCGATGTTATCTAAATTAGAAATTAAGAAGAAGGGGAAAAGGCAGTTGTAGCCCACATGCTGTTTTTGTGGAAAACGGCACTTACAATACAAAATTAATAAATGTTTAAAAAAAAAAAAAAAAAAAAAAAAAAAGACACTTTAATGTCTCTATTTGTCATTTTGTCTTGCCTAGCAGACTGGAGCAGATCATGACAATGTTGTGCATATATATAAATTTAAGCAGAAATCATTTGTCAATCAAATAATTTTGAATCGAAAATCGTTTGAATCGAGAATCGAAAATCGATTCCGAATCGAATTGTAGACCTAAAAATTGTAATCGAATCGAATCGTGAAACAGTCAAAGATTCCCAGCCCTAATATTTATAATTTGAAAGGTACTTGTGGATCGATTTGTAATGTTTGTGGTTTTAAAAAACATCGCGAGGCTGGTGTTGTGTTCCTATTTACTTGAATGAGAACTCCAGCGGCAGACCTCCATTCAGAAATAGCGTCGCCAGCCGGTCGTGAAAAATACATTATATACAATAAATCTAATGTTTGCAACTACGCTGAACTATATTTACAATTTAAAAAGGTACTTGTGGATGGATTTGTAATGTTTGTTGTTTTTAAAAAAAACACCGCAAGGCTGCTGGTGTGTTCCTATTCACTTGAATGAGATCTCTAGCGGCAGACCTCCATTCAGAAATTGCTGTCTTCGCGAGCCGGTCGTGAATCGCCTCCATGGTGGTCTATATTAAATTGTAAATATGGTTCAATGTTGGCGCGACTTGGCACTCGGGAAATGTTATCTCAGATCCGCACGCAATGCGGGAGTGCAAGCTTGGCGTGGATGGTTCAAATGTTGCCGCCCCCTTCTCGCCGTGCGCCAGTTGTAATGAAAAACCGGCGGTTGCTGTCTGGTGTGGTTGCGTGAGGTGTGGTGTGGTGTGGTAGCCGGCCGTGCGGGCACGTTGGAAAAGTGGCACATGATGTCGCAAAGGCTGGAGTTGTAGATTTTAAGTAGGTCATTGACTGTTGCTGACTGAGTAGCACTATAGTGACTAACAGTCTTTGCTAATCTCTACTGTAATATTTACTAAAAAAAAAATCCCAATTTGGCTGTTTCCGGCTCCTTAGCCAATCATAGCTGGCAACAAGTCTCAGCAGAGATCATTTATTAAACACAGGAGTAGTCACTCACACATATATATTCAATGCTGTGCTCTTAAGCAACACACACAAACAAACAAATGCGAGACATGTCAGTCAACAGCAAAACAGGCGTTCATCTGTGAGAGGTACATCAGGACTTGATCCAGTGAGTGACAATTACACTGAAAAACCAAGAAAAAAAGAAAAACCAAGTCTGCTTTTTTTTTAAGTTTCTTGTCAGAAGAACGGGGTCCGTCGGTGATGGAGAGTCTGTCACTCCAGAGGAACTGCCTACCTCTGGTGTTTAGCAATGTACACGAGGTACAGCAAACCCTGGATTCCAACCAACTTCACCGATCAGGAGATTAACACACTAACCGATTACCTAAACTTCAATTCTATTATCACACTAACAACTACACTCTAAAGATCAATACATACACATGTACATCCCTGATGAAGCAACAAACAAACCCAGCATGACAAAAAGATTACAACCAATGTCTTACCTTTAAAACTGCAGCTATACAATATGATGATAATTTCAAACAAATCGAAATTGTGAATTCATTTGGAAATCCCCTGGCAAGTCTGCATTTCACCACAGAGCATTAAACGGCTGCATACAGTATGTAGACTTCAACATACATAGATATCATTGCATGGACATCTATGGCAGTGGTTCTCAACTGTTGTCACCCTGGGGTTCCTATTTTCCTTTTGTTGCATAGAAGAGACCCATTTCTATAGATGTTAACAACAATAAAGAACATTTTTTATTTAAAAACAGCCTCTGGCAACACATATGGTATATTGTATATTTTCAAAAACTGTTCAAAAGTTTGATGGACCACCAAAAGCATACCACTTTCAATGGATGTCCTCTAGTCAAGAGTAAATTAGTGGCTAAAGCACAAGGAAATTACACTTCCTGTCACTTTCCTAATTATGTTCCATGTGGGATCTTGACCCGCCTCTGTACTGGTGCAGAAAAATTAAAGTAAGAAAACATAACTACCTAATATATGGTATTTTCTTGAATCAAATCCAAATGAGTGACTATGTAAATTAACTTGTGATATACTATAGTTTTTTATATCACAGGTATGTTTATCTTACACGTCTGCCACACAAATGTTTCAATGATGGATTGTGGTTGCTATGATGTCAAAGCAAGGTTTGAGTTTTCTGAATGTCCTTGTTTTGAGTTTGTGGGAGTTGTGCTTTACGAACTGTATCACATTCCCTTTTGCAGGAATTTGTATCCAACGACAGACACTCATTTTTCTTAATCTTCGCATCTCCTAAACTAAATGATCCTTTCATTTCCTGATGGCCAGTCAAAGCCCTTGAGTGTCTTGGATAGCATGGGTGTGTGAGTGTCTATTTAGTATTTGGCTTCCGGGAGTAATCACTGGCGCGTCTGGCTGCCGCTTCTATTGAAAGGCATTTGTTTTGGATCGTGTTTATTGTGTGATTTGCTGCTTACGTGTAGCTCCCTACATTAACACTTTGCACTATTTGGTGTAGTCATATAACTAACAGAATAACACAGATCTGTTGGATAATGAGAATAAGGCCTTGTCTAAACGTAGCTGGGTATTTTAAAAATTAGTATTTATCCCCGTGCGTGCGTTTGGGTGTGTGCGTATGCATGCGTGTGAGTGATGTGTGTAGTGCGATGACGTAAAACTTTATGACTTATACGTGAACGCGGATCAGGAGAAATACACAAATCTTCACTTTGGCCGGAATTTTTTTAAACCTTCGTTTTTAATAAAAAAAAATTTTTTTTTAAAAACGTGGACGTGTAGCAGACAGGGCAAAACACTTAAAAATCCCTCACGTTTGCAAAAACCCCTGCTATGTGTAGACAGGGGCTAAGTGTGCTCTGTTGGCGCCTCACCTGATCATATTCTAGATAGTATTTGCGGATCAATTATTTAGTTACACAATCTACTATCACGGACTGTACTCACATGGATTATCATATATCTCCTTTCCAAGCCTGTGATGCCATGGATCCTGCTCCATCTTCGGAGATTTGAGTTAACTTAAAAAAAAATAATAATAATAATAAAAAAAAAAAAAAAAGTATGTAGAGGTGGGATTTGAACCCACAACCTCCTGGTTACTGGACAAAGAACCACTAGACAGAAAAACTGAAAAATGTGTGACATTTTTATTATTTTAAACTTCCTTACGCTATTTTTTATTTTTTTTTTAGTTTGCTGTAATATGTTCTAACATTTTCAATGTATGTTCCTTTAGTAAATTTTGTAACCTACATTTGTTTTCTTTTCTTTACTCTGAATGTTAACTACTGTGTTTGTTGATGCTAATGTGTTGTCTTTCCTTGTGGAAAGCACATTAAGTTGCCTTGTGAATGAAATGTGCTACACAAATAAACTTGCCTTGCCTTGAATATAGAAGGGATAATATAAAAACAAGTACAGTAGTACATTTCTAAAGGAAAAAGCATTTTGTACATACATAAGCCGCATGTGCCCACATTGAAACATGAGATATTTACAAAGAAAGACGGTACACAGAAAGAGTTTTCAAAGGTTTCATAATATACCTTAGCTTTTCTTTCCAAACAGTGCCTGTGACGCGGCAGTAACACAGCAGCAATACTGTAAAAGTCACTGAGACTGAGATTTCTTGCATTTTCCATTTCTGTCGTGTAACAATCATGAATAAATGCATGTTTTTATAAACTCTATTCTGCCTAAGTCATCTGTGTTTTCGAGTTGATTATTATTCTTTTGTTAGTACAACGAACCACTAAATATTGAGTGTAGTGACTTCAGATTATGAATTACTGATGAAGAAAGGATTTTGTCATTGTTTTCTCCTATTAACTAAAGCAAAGCCAACGTGGTGCCCCTAGAGGTTACTGAGATAATTACAACTTACCTCAGTACCGTCCAAATTATTAATTCGTCAAAAAGACGACCCAATTTTCGCTACAACGCTTACACGCCACTGTGTGCGCGTGCCTTTCCAGTGTCCACAAGCGGAGGCAGCTGGCTGCAGAAAAGTCTTCCCCGCGAGCTAATGTCCAATCACTGTTGCGGTTCCGTCCACTCACCCCCTCACACAGAAGTGGAAAAACAAGCGCGGGCTACAGTGCGGAGTTGACAGACCTAAGTTTGAAGAAGTGGTGTGGAATCATTTCGGCCTTGTTATCGAATACGACGATGAAGTGAAAATGGCGAACAGAAATTTTACTGTCTGTAACATTGCTTAAAACATATTCTATACGTTAAACCATTTTGAACGGGGGCGTTGCCACCACCGAGCCGGCCGGGATCAGCGCAGCAGCGCGCCTCCACCGCCAAAGCAGGAAAGCGGACATGCACCCTGCCCTGCCCTGACCATACCTCGGTCCTCCAGCTGATAAAATGCATCAGAACACACAGGTGAAGGCGACGCAGACCTGCGAGAGCCATGAAACAAATTGTGGCGCTTAATAAGTCACAACTGGCTCAAAGAACACAGCGCCCCATCACCGCCATCCAATCTACGACTCCCGTGAATCCACACCGGCCGTAAGACTCCAAGAGATCGGGAACAAAACTAAACAAATGACACATCCGCCCTCCCTGGTGTTGTGTCAGTAAGTAAAAAAATGTATCCCCTGCCGCGAGTCCGCATGTTTTTCAATCAACTCATGAAGAAGACACGTGTGTTTTTAAGTTTTAGATCCAAGGTTTTGAAACAAGAAAAAGAATATTTATCGCAGATAAAGAAAAGAAAAGCAAGAACACGCTCGCATTGTGCAATAGACTCTAGGTGCCTTCAATGTCCACGCAGGCTGTAGTTTATGTAGTGTACGTAAAAAAAAGCTCAAATGACTGATGAATGTTAAAGCTACTGTATGTAGGATTTCCCAAAAAAATATCTTAACAATAGCCTTTTTATTTGACCATTTATGACTGAAACATATTCTAATTAGTAGATCAACATCTTCGCTGTTCACAATGGGTACTCCGACAAGCCTCTGGCCAATATTATTTAGGAAGCGTCCGGTCCGAATCCTTCGAATTTCCCGCCCTCTGTCTGCGGGATGTGACATTATTCGCGTCATCGTCAGTTGTTTCCTGTCGCGCGAAGATGGAACTAGAACAGATTTTCGCTGCCCCAGACACCCGCTGTTACTCCGCGGAAGGCTGCGCCAAAAAAAAAAAAAAAAATGAAAACAATGTCAAGTGCCACGGAAAAAAAAAAAATCATCTAAACTTGATAGTGACCGGCGCCGAGAACGAGAGTGAACATTGGTTTGACATTTCAGCGGTGGAGAGCGTTGAGATCGGACTTGGATTAGAAAAGTGATTCACAGCTGGCTTTCTTTCTACTCGAAAAGGTAAGAAGCGAGTATCTTGACATTGAGAAGAAAATGTGTTGTTTTCAAATAGCAGTAACCTCAAGATCGATCACTTCTCGTTCGTAACTATTGGGGTGAAAGTGAGGTGGACGGCAACATTTAGCGTGAAAGGGGCGGCAAAGTTGAGTGTAATAGAACAGAATGACTTTATGAAGAACAGACGTTCCATTCCGCGGCGTTTCAATCAGGCTAAATGTCGCCTTATTTTCCTCCGTCAAAACAGCCTATTGTGGCTACATTATGCTAACGGAATGTGAACGGTACTACTGAATGGCGATAACATTCACGGCCATATCACACTAAGTAGTGAATGGGTCTATATGTTTTTCACAATCGTCAATTTCCATAAATGACAGCCCACCTTTCGGCTCATGCACAATGACGCTAGCCTGGGGGCGACATACACTAATAATGACTAGAATCAGGTTGACATCCGTCGAGCGGGGTGACTACAATATGTAACTGCATATTAACATCGGAATGAGGTCCAATTAATTGACGTAATTTGCACATCATTTGGAGTACAGCACAGGACTGGACTTCGACCGACTAAAGCAATATGATCTGCACGTCCCGTGGACATCAATTGTTTAGTGGGGATCGAGAGTCTCATTCCGTGAAGTGGCCAGCTTTGTATAACATTATAAAACTTCTTACCTCTGAAAACATAGTTTAATTGGATATGAAGAGCCCAGTCTTCAGTATTGAGGTCGTGCACGTACGAGTGCGCGCAGCGTGTACGAGCGTGCAGTTTGTTTTCGGCCACAGGTGGCAGTAGAGATTTGAAATTTTAAATCTTACATAGAGCTGCTTTAATGTTTTCTTCCACGTTTGAAGTTTAAGGTTAGGGTTCTGAACATTCTCTAAAAATGGCCACTTTTATGTGGTAGAAGTTATAAGATCCCACGGCAATTCGCTCCCAGCCAAAATGGGTTAAAGGAAACACAAGCAACATGAACAAGCATCTCCAGCATTGCCCCGATGTACTACTGCATAATGTTAAAACTTGTTGCACAATGCAATTTTTGCTGACAAGCAAAATAAAGAGAATCTGGGGGAAAAAAATAGTTCTCTTTATGCACAAATCACGTACGGAGACTGAAACGAAACCGTGGCCCAAAAACCGATGTACGGACCGTACTGTAGGCTACCTGTACCATTGCACCCCTATTGTCCAGTGCTTTGAACTTTTTCGTGGATGGATAACTCATAGTAAAATATTGTATCTACAAGTACGCATGATGCACACATCCTCACACACACACACACACACATACACGTATGGCCCAACAAGATGATATAATCAGTGTCTGACAACTGCAAAATGCCCACTTCCAGATGTCCTACTGGAAATTTGGCAAGGTCCAGAGGCTGCTGGGTGTGTGAACCACAAACACACAGATGAACCTAGAACATACATATATATAACCATACAAAGAGATGCCCTAGCACAGCATGAGCAGAACTGCGCCCAACTGCAAAATAAATCAAAGGATAGAAAGTAACATGGAAGATGGGGAGGAGAAGAGGAGGACACATTGCTTTTGCCTCCATCAGAAATGTGATGAGCAAATAAGTTGTTAAAATAAAATAAAAGTAGCGTAAGTACTGCCTGTTGTCATGAGATACACTTGGCATTTGCCGAATGTGCACGGGAATGCTATTCTGAGCATGCTCAAAATAAAATGGCCAGTGAGTTCTGAGACCCTCACCTATAGCCATGAGCTGTGGGCCGTGACCGAAAGAACAAGATCCCGGATACAAGCGGCCGAAAAGAGTTTCCACCGCAGGGTGCCTGGGCTCTCCCTTAGAGATAGGGTGAGAAGCTCGGTCATGTGGGAAGGACTCAGAGTTGAGCCGCTGCTCCTCCACATTGAGAGGAGCCAGCTGAGTTGGCTCGGGCATCTGGTTCGGATGCATCCTGGACGCCTCCCTGGAGGGAGGCCCGGGGACAACCCAGGACACGCTGGAGAGACTATATCTCTTGGCTGGCCTGGGAACACCTTGGGATCCCGCCGGAGGAGAGAGATGAAGTGGCTGGAGAGAGGGAAGTCTGGGATTCACTGCTAAAGCTGCTGCCCCCGCGCCCTGGCCCCGGATAAGTGGTAGAAGATGGATGAATGGAGTTCTCAGAACATACAGCAGATGGATGTGTTGACTTTTATCTCGCAAATGCTAGCAGCTCAGGGATATTAGCGAACTACTTCTCGCGACTGTTTTACAGCACGGTCTTCTGCAGAAATATCCATTGCTACACACAACTAGCTGAGGCCGCATGCTGGGCTATAAACATAAAAGCATTGAAAAAAAACCCTGTTAAGAAAGAACATCCATCCATTATCTACCGTAGAAGCCCAGACTTCCCTCTCCCCAGCCACTTCAACGAGTTCCCCTGGTGGGATCCCAAGGCGTTCCCAAGCCAGCCGAGAGACATTGTCTCTCCAACGTACCCTGGGTCGTCCCCAGGGCCTCCTGCTGGTGGGACATGCCCGCAACACCTTCCAGAGAGGTGTCCAGGACACATCCGAATAGATGCCCGAGCCACTTCAACTGGTTCCTTTCAACGCGGACTCCCGGATGACCAAGATTCTCACCCTATCTCTCAGGGATAACCCAGACACCTTGCGGAGGAAACTCATTTTGGCTGCTTGTTGATCTTGTTCTTTCTGTCACGACGTTAAGACCTTCAAATGTAATCAAATCAAATCAAACCACATGCCAGTCATGTGCTTTCAACACCACACTACTGTGGATATGGAAGCACATGTGCCATTGTATGTAATTGTATTGAATAATGAAGTGTAATTTCTGAAAATATGGAATATAAAAAACGTTAATGTCGAATGAGATTTTAATAAAAAGCTGCCAAATGCAGAAAACTGAATTTGAAATCGTTACTGCCATCTGTGGCCAAAAAATGAAACTGCTCACTCCCTTCTTCAGATACACAAAGCGCAGTTGACATCACATCCGGAGACAGGGCAGTAAATTCAAACCCGAATCCAGTCTGAAAAGGCAAAAGGCTTGTAGGAGTTCCCATTGCGAACAGCTTTAGGTGTTAATCTACTAATTTAAAAAAACGTCAATGGTTAAATAAAAAGGCTATTGTGAAGATATTTGGGGCAAATAGTTTTTTCTTTAAATAACTGGACAATGATCATTAGATGAAATTGAAGTTGTGCTAAAATGCAGTCCAAGTGGGAACCCTGACTTTCCACATGCCAGTTGCTTTAGCCATTGCACTATTGTAGATATGGGCTTGTCTGTGACATTGTATGTCACTGTATTGTGTTATCAAGTAATCCTGAAAGCTGAAAATATGGGTTAATGTAGAAAAATGTTAATGTCAAATGACATTTAATACATAACTTATTGGATAATGACTATTTCTGAAATTAAAGAGTTCCAAGCAGGTTTTGAACCCATGCATAACCGCCTGCGCAATGCCAGGCAGGTGTTTTAGCAATGAGCTAAGTGACTAGTTCAGAATGATGGCTAACGGCATATTCATATTGAAAATTGTCATCTGATGCTGAAAGCTAATACATGCATTTAATCATTTCAGTGACATTGTAATGCATAATGGGCATGGAAATGTTTGCAATACACAGTCGGAGGCATGACGTCCTGGTGACTGAACAACGCAATTTACCAACTGTGCCACGAGCAGTATCAGAAATCTGGTAATGATAAGTAAGTAAGTAAGTAAGTAAGCTTTACTTGTACAGCACTTTTCACAGATAGAAAGTCACAAAGCACTTTACAGGGTTAAAAACCACACACACACACACACACACAAACACACACACACACACACACACAAACACACACCCACACCCCCCCCCCCCCCCCCCCCCCCCCCCACACACACACACACACACACATATACATACATATTTACGCGCCAGTGGTCGGCTGCTGCCATGCAAGGAGCTGCCAGGTCCACTGGAAGAAAACTGAGGATCAAACCCACAACCTCACAGATGGGAGGCGACCACTCTACAAGTGAGCCACGACGCCACATGGGATCAAACGTTATATTCCCATATTCCCAGTATCCATATATATATATATATATATATATATATATATATATATATATATATATATATATATATATATATATATATATATGAATAAATATTATAGGTGTCAGTCGATTAAATTTTTTAATCGGAATTAATCGCATGACTTCAATAATTAACTGACGATTAATCGCACATTAATCGCACATTTCATACCTCAAATTACATCTAAATTTTCAATAAAATGTACATTTTTTTCCACTAATTTAAATATGGTTTTATATTTTAGTAATTGATACAGTAATTTCATAACAATTGAATAAAAAAATAAAATAAAATTTAAAATGTGTGCTGTATGGTAAAAAACAAAAAAAACAAGTGTGACTGATTTGTGTTGATCATTTTTCTTTCACGACAACATGGCATAATTGCATTTGTGAGACAATGGTGACAGCTCAGTGCATTTTTCTTTTCATATTAAGAGCTCCTTAATTTTTAACATGAAGTAACTTGTGAAATTGTGCACATTTTTAAAACTGTAAAATACAACCTAGTCCCCAGAAATATATGCATTGTTATTTAATTTATTACTGCGAAATTGTGTTAGTGTATTGCTTTGCGGAACGCTAAATGCTTTTATTTTATTAAGTTCAATAGGATGCGCATAAAATTATGCTTCTTTACTGTATGCAAACCAGAAACGATCGATGTGTACTTTTCATATTAAGAGCTACTTAATTTTAAACAACAAGTAACTTGCGATCTTTTGCACATTTTAAAATTGTAAAATAAAATTACAACTTGACGTCAGACCCCACAAATATATGCAGTATAATTAGGGCCCGAGCAGCTACCGCTGCGAGGTCCCTATTGTTTTTTGATCGGATTATTATTAGGGCCCGAGCAGCGACCGTTGCGAGGTCCCTCTTGTCCAACTGGAGTCACTCCGCTCATTTTGGAACAATAGGCGTAGGAAATGCCGTGCATTGACCTAATCACTGACCTGCGCAGCCTTCAATGTAACCATCCGCGGTTACGTTCAAGGCTCAAGTGCGGTCCAAAAAAATAGTGCAATTAATCTGTGTTAATATGTGATTAATTTGACATTTTTCTGCGATTAATTAATCTATTAACGCTTTAACTTTGACAGCCCTAATATATATATATATATATATATATATATATATATATATATATATATATATATATATATATATATATATATATATATATATATATACATATTTGCATTTACACTGGTATTACCACAAACAAACATTGGATATTGTTAATTTCTTTGTACCGGTCAGTAAATACAGCAGGATATTAAATAATTATTTTCTCCATTTTTTTTCATTTTTTTTTTCAAAATATTGATTGAATCTGGAGACAGAGTATGTGGGTGTTTAGGCATAAGTCTGAACTGTGAGATGCTTGCCCTGACATTGAGCTCATTTATTGAATTAGTGCATGACTGACCAGTGGGGATGGGGCTGGATGGGTGGCAGGCGCTTCTCTGAGGCTCCTTACCCTAGTTGGCAATTATGCCGTTGTAGCCTCTCTGTGCAACTCAGAGGAAGTGAGGATGCAATGGGCAACAGGATCGGGGGCATGCTTGATATTAGGGCTAAGGTGCCATGCTATCAGGCTTCCACAAGGCAAAAGGGGATGGGGTGGGGTTAGGACAGAGTCATTGTAAGCGAAGGTCCCAATTATAAGAGGAAGACAGAGATTGGAGGCCAGCCGGAGGAAAGGATGGAAATACTTTAGTGGAAACGAGGCATAGAAATGTCATGACTAGCTGCCAGTGACAATGCACCCATCACACCCCCTCCCATTCTCTCACACACATCAAGGGAACACAACAAAACAGCATCCTTTTGTGTCACTATTGAGGGGTTGATATATTGGACAAAAACAGATTTGTTTAAGCCCTAAACACAACCAGCCTGTACTATCAGCAAAGCAACTGTATACTTTACACTTTCCTACAGTTTGTAAAAAAAATATTACAATCACATTGCTGCTGTACCATTAAAATGTTATCAAACACTGTAGTCCCTGTTGTATTGCAGTACTGCTGCTCAGATTTCTAATGTGCATTGCATACTTGTTTACATGTTTTGTTATCTGGTTAAAGACCTTGTGAAAAGCATGTGCATTACCACCTCCAGCCCTAGGATTTCTGACCTCAGTCAATTCCCACAAAATTGTCAAACTGTTGAATGCACAACTCTGCTGAATACAATTGCCCCACTTTCATCCGGTATGAGCTCATATTTTGACAATAGTTTCATCAAACCTGCAGGACTTCGGCCATGGACGCCTGCTCCTGGTCTAGACTATCCCATATGTCGCTGCAGTTGATGTTGGGTCCTGAGACTCGAGGGCGGGTGCTGTTTAATTTTTTGACTGACCCTGGGTTGTTTGTAAGGATGCAGTGATTATTAGGTGAGAGTACCATCTGACTGATGGGGGGTAGCAATGCACTTGCTGTACCTAGTCCGCCGGAAATAGGAAGAAGAAGAAGAAGAAGAAGAAGAAGAAGAAGAAGAAGAAGAAGAAGAAGAAGAAGAAGAAGACTCGTGCGTGTATTTAAGAACAGGAAGTGGTCCTGCTGATCGGCTCAAGGAAAGTTGCCCCTTCTTATAGCCACATTAATACTTTTCGTTTCAATGCTGTATTGTGAGGTGATCTGTCACTACACTAGCAATGACAGGAGGACATATAGGTGCTAGGAGCAATAGCTGGCCACACACCGATGCCACTTCTGGTGTTTGTTGCCACTGTTTGTTTATAGATACTTTGGTCAAGTAATTATTCACCTCTTCATATGTTCTCCTTTTCAGATGTATGCTAAAGCAGTGTGTGAGGTGGAGGGTAAAGAAGTGGAGGGCATGGTGCCATTCATCTGGAACGAACTATCTAATGGCCACGTCGCGAAGCACACATATTGTCATATTTTGGTTTGGTGGGGTTGGGTTTTTGTTTGTATTTTGGGTGTTCATGTTGTCTTTAGTCTGTTAGTTTTTTTGATGTATGTTCTTGTCTCGTCATGTGTAACAATATCCACCTGTGTGTCTTCTCTGCCTCGTGTGTTGACCAATCAGTGCCCTCAACCAGCTGTGTCTTGTTGCGTCAATCAGTGTGAGTGTATATAGTCTGCTGTTTTTTGTTCAGTCTTTGTCGATGTTATGTCGCTGTCATGGCTCCTTTGTTCCTGATATTCAGTTAAATTGAGTAATTTCTTCGTAGTTGTTTGCTCTTGTTTTGGATTTTTTTTTTTTTTTTCCTAGTTCCTGGACTATGGTTTTGTTTTTGGCTTATTAACTCATTCACTCCGACATTTAACTCCGCCGACATTTTCACAGAAGCAATCCTGTTCGCTTCCGGCTGTTTTACTGGATTTTGACTGACTTTTCAAGGCCCACAGAATATTATGTTCTATTGCTATAAAAACATGGAACATATCAAAAGAAAGATTGAAGTCGCTTCTTTCTTTAGGGAAAAAAAAGTATGTTTCTATGTGTTTCTGTTTTGCAGCAATTAGAATATAGCTAAGTTTCATAATTTTTTCACAAATCTATTTAGAATGTTGAGTAATTGACCTTTTTTTCAACATGGCCATGGTTGATCTCTTATACACTGCTGCCACCTGCTGGCTGTTTGTGTAATAACTATCATTTCTGCAACCGTTCTTTGCAGTTGAGAGGCTGCATCAAAGCCTTCTGTATGCTCTAGCATAAAATAAAAAAAAAACATACATATGTCTTTGGGACACTAAAACGTAAGATAAAACGTACGTTTTAAATAAAACATATACGTTTTTGGGAGCAAATGAGTTAAACAACCACTTTGAGCCTTGTACTTGGGTCCTCAACCACGCCTCAAATTGTGACACATATGGCTTTAAAACAAACCTATTTTAACAAACTGGATTAATACGCTATGTTTTTATTTCTTCATTGAGCATTTCATGCATAATTTCTCACCATTATTTTAGTCATTTTAAATGATGTGTGTGCATACATATACACACATATATATATATATATATATATATATATATATATATATATATATATATATATATATATACATATACATACATAGTTAGGGGTGTGAATTGCCTAGTACCTGACGATTCGATTCGTATCACAATTCATAGGTCACGATTCAATTTGATACAGATTAATCCCGATATGAACTTATAAATCGATTGTTGCGATTTTTTTTTTTACCCAACTTTTGAAAATACTAATCAGTAAACTTGTACACAGTAAAATTTGTATGAAAATGTATTTATCTAAAACTTCAGCCTTATAACTGTGAGCCACTGTATTTAACAGATGGTTTCATGTTTGAACAGCATTGAAATAAAATATTAAGGCTTAATATTCCATTAATTTAACATTTTTTTCCATGCTTAATGTGAGCTCTAACCTTAAGTAAGACAATGGATATTTAAAAATCGATTTGGCCACCTATTGAATCGATTCGAGAATTGTGTGCTGTAACATCACCATATAATGCCGAATCGATTTTTTTAACACCCCTAATATATATATATATATACATATATATATATATATATATATATATATAAATACATTTTGGTCTATATAAAGTGCCAAAAGGATGTCCACATGACCTATTTTGAACCCGATTTCAACTTTGAATAGACGTTTTATATGTCACTAATCTACCTTGAAATTACATAATCTGGCATTGCAATCTGCAACGACATTGTTTCTACGTCGACTTGCTCAGTGGGCCTGAATTGCAGCTTTCCTCTTGATTACCTAAAATGAATGAAATTCAATTAAGAAAACAAAAAACTACTGGAAGTCATTGTATTTTAAATTGCTAAATTGCAAGTGTTTGACCAAACTTTGAGCAAAAGTAATGAAAACAATATTGGGACATGAGTTTTCTTTCATTTTGCATATTTAAATTTCGAGGCAGCACAGCGGCAAAATGGTTACCACCATGGTTTGATTTAATCCCTCTTGTGTGGTATTTTCATGTTCTCCCTATGCTTGCGCGAGTTTCTTCCCATCCCACATGCTGAAAACATACGTTAGGCCATTTACATGCTCAAAATTGTCTATAGAAATTAATCTGCGTTTGAAATGATGGTTGCTCTGCAATTGAAATGAATGATTGAGAATTTGTTATCGTCCTTGTCATTGTCACTTTAGTATTCTTATTCCTTTTTTGGTGGTTTGCTCATTGAGACAAAGCAATAGTGGCATCCTGAGCACACGTTTGCATGTTGTTGCTGCACCGCCTTGCATCTTTTACCTCGGATCATAGGAGAGGCAAAGCGGCAGCATTCTGAGACGCGGATGCCCGTTCCTTACTCCTTCAAAAAATTGTCATATATTTTAGACCGTGCAAGTATGAACCTGACAGTTTTGCCAATGTGTCAGACTGCAGGTTGTGTGCAACATTTGATAGTTGCTGTTATGTTGTATAAACATTTTTTATGGCAAGGTTGTCCTTAATGTACCTTATATTGTCAACTTTTATTTTTGAATACGGTCTCAGGCCCTGCCACGATTGGTCATGCACATGCACACAATAGAGTACTGCGCTAAAATTGCTCTTTGATTGTTATTAATAATAACTACCCCCTGTCAGAATTTAAATGAATCTCAACCTTCATAAATCAAAGCATCTCCTACACTACAAATTACAGCCGAGTGCTCAAGTTGTATGGCAAGGTAAGACAGTTGTCTTTATAGCACACGTCATACACGAGATAACGCAATGGGCTTCACATTGTTAAAATACTGTAAAATCCCATGCATAATAGGGATGTAACGATATAAAAACATCACGATACCATATTACCACGATATGAAGGTCACAATACGATAATTATCACAATATTGTAGGGGGGTTGGCGATATTTAAAAAAGATCACAATATTGTTAAAAAAGCGCTCATACTAAAAAAAACACAATATTGTGCTTTTGTACATAACAGCAATGCAGGTAAACCACCTACAATCTGTAATAATATTGAGGCACTTACTTGCTAATGCAAGCACACATTGATCAAGCAAATTAGGTTCCCCTTTATCTGACAATTAGCATAGATTTTAAACATAGAAGGCCAAAACATCCCTAATGAAAATTAAATTACACTAATAAACTAGCCACTAGAGGGTGCTAGAACTGCACAAATGGAAATCAACCTGACTTTTAACAGACGTGTTTCTTTTAAATATTGTGAACATGACGATGACGATATTGTGGCAGTTTTAATATCACAACATCACGATATTGCCCTTATCGTTACATCCCTAATCTATAATTTGCACCCATATTTTATTCTTCTCAGCTGCTCAGTGTTATGAATTGTCCATATTTTGGTATAGACCCCTTCAAAGTTTGTAAACAATGTGACGCAATTTAAAGGGCAGGGCTTAGCTGGAGGCAAAAACACCTCAGTGGTTTGTGGTTCTAACACCGATCAGCATATTTTCACAGAAAGTTCACGTCGGAAAGGGCGCGGAAAACGGCCATCTGAGTTCATATTTGAGTAAACTGATAAAAATAGAATAGAATAAACAGACAACCAGCGTTGTTTACTTCTAGCTGCACTTCGTTGCCTCCAGCGGTTGTTTTTGCCTCCAGTAAACACCGTGACATCATCGTGACCAAGGGGTCCAGAGAAATCACTGAACACTGCTGCTATCGTTACATCCCTAGTAAAAATTACTGGTCCCATTCTAAATAGAGTAAAATTTTTACTCTACAGAATTTACTGTGCATGGAGAGAGGGTGCTGTTATTTATTTTGACCGCTACACTTTTACCACTATATTGTCCAACCGGACAAGTCTACCTTCAGTAATTATTGAAAGAGTTTAAAAAACAAACAAACAAACAAAAAAACACACATATAAACTGCAGTGAAAGCCTCCTTTTTATCTTCAGTTTCCATCCACCTCAGTGACTAAACTTGGTTTTGATAGTCACGTAACACTTCATTTGCCTTTAAGGATTTTTTTTTTTTGAAAAAGTACCGGTACAGTGGTACCTCTACTTATGAACGTCCCTTCATATGAAAGTTTCAAGTTACGAAACTCCTTAACAGAAAAATATTCCCTCTTCTTATGAAACAACTTTCAGGATACGAAAGGTAAAACTACAGTATGGGCCGCTACTCGCAGCTCCCAGTTTACTGAACGCAACATGCTTACAGCTACTCTGCCATTGGCTATTACTGGCATCTTTCCTGGCATCCCATTGGCTAAGAGTGACTTGTACCGTATGTGACCATAGATACGGAACAGAATGTGTCTATGTTGCGTCCTTGTCATTCGACCCTCGGGCCATGAGATGTTTAGATAGTTCTACGTAAATGTATTAACTAACGGCTGACGAATTTGTGCAAAAATTCTAACAAGTGGTGATTGATGAAGGCGACGTTGCACAGTAAGACGAGATGGGCCTTTTTTGGAAGAAGATGCCTCGCCGTACCTGAAGTTTCCATCAAGTTTCGGAATTTATTGAAAAGAATCACCCAGAAAAAGTGTTCACCATTCGGGCGATCGCTCACTATGATGATGTTTGCCTTGGACATTTTCGAAGGATTGTTTAAAAACAAAAAAAACAAACAAAAAAAACAAGGGCTTCAGGTGGAAGAGTGGAACCGTCACTTTCCTCCGGTGCCGGATGGCATGGGTTCACTTATCCGCCTGGGAGATCATGTGTGGCTTACATGTTGTAAGCGTCAGTGAGTGAGTGAGTGATTAAAAAAATAAAAAGAAGATTGTTAAAAAAAACAAACATCCTTGGATCAGTTCTTTACAAATCACCAGGCAAAAACACTTCTGAGAGAGAACATGAACCCAAAAAAAAAAGACAAAAAACGAAGAGGAGAGCAGTTAAAAAGGCAAATGACCATCATTTTTATTCTTTACTCTATTCTTTGTTTTTTACATTATGCACAGCTCTCATTTATTGTGCAATAATCTAATTGCAACATGCATTTGTTACATGTTTTGATAAAACATTAATGTCTGAATTTTGGGAGGCTTGGAAGGGATTAGGACATTTACATGTAAAATGTGTCTCTACAATGTGTGTTCTACTTAAGAACTTTCTTCCAGAACCAATTAATTTCGTAAGTAGAGGTACCACTGTATTAGAAAGGGACAGTTTTGAGGAAACAAAAAACACTATCACAACTTTATTTTTCAAGTTCATTCAGCCCTAAGCCCTTGCTTTTCACTTTCGTAGTTTGAACTTCATTTTACTTATCTGTAACTAGACAGAGTGGCGAATGACATTTCAAGACTGACAGAGGCACTTTCTGTAAAGAACCATCTCACTGTTGATACTGTATGTAAATTGTATGTCTGTATACATGAATTTTTGAATGCACAGACCTTATTAATATATTTTACGCACAGCACATTCACAAAACACACACGCGGGGTGAGAGAAAAGACAGAAAGTGGTGGAGGAAATCCCAAGTCGACATTTCCCACATTCATGCAGTGATTGGAAACACACTCCTGTAAAATGGCAGGGGGGACATAATTTCCAGGTGAGGAAAGAAAAGCTGTAACTCTTCTCTTTCCTTCCGTCTCCCTGAAAGCTGTACAAACAATATCCTGATGGTCTCCCATTTCAACAGACACATAATAAACTGTTGTCACCTAAAGGGGGTAGACCTTGCTTTGTGTCAGTACAGAATGCTACTTCTGTGGCTTGCGAGAACAGGTGGAAAGATAAGATCTAAATAAATGTGCGCTCACATTCACGCGCACGCACGCACACGCACCCACCTGCTTAAGATAAATGAGCACTTAATAGATCTCCACCTGCTAAATTCGGGAATTAGGAAGCAAATGAGCATGATACAGTGGTACCTCTACTTACGAAATTAATTGGTTCTGGTAGAAAGTTCTTAAGTAGAAAATTTTGTAAGTAGAGACACATTTTCCATGTAAATGTCCTAATCCGTTCCAAACATTTTGTAGCACCAAATTGTGTCATAAATTTGTCCAATTTGTAAGGAAACCATTGCAGGCTGCTCAGGTGGAAGGGGGAATTCCTCCATCTGTGGTCACTTCTTAAGATTTAAGGTCCCAAACATTTTTTATTTGTTCTACATTGCCCAGGGGATTTTGTTGTTCTTCATGACCCGTGGGCCTGTGAAGCTCATTGAAAGTCTTTTGTGGTTAAAGCAGAGCTCCAGACTCCTCGATGGTTGCATTTTGCTCCTAAAATGTCAGACAGTGCGAGTACATTTTTCAATCACTTGCGCAAGTGCAAGACCTTTTTATTTTTCTAATTGTTTTTATTACGTAATTTTTTTTAGTCGCCGACAAACTTTTGTGCCACACTTTCAAAGAAACTTAGTAGGGTTTAACCCCGGGTTTTCACCGGATGCGGTTGCGGTGCGGTTGCGGTGCGGTGCGTGTTGACTGCATGCTCCGGACGGGTCAATTTTTTTGTCAATCCACACCGGCTCCGCACAGCTGCGGTCCGGCAGCTCCGTCGCCGCCCACTTCCCAACGTGTCTCGCGGGACCGCGCGCGCGCGATCATGTGGCATTTCACAACGACAAACATACAGAAAGTCTGTGCTCAACAGAGAAGCAGAAAGAGAGGTGGACTTCTTTTGATTTAACCTTTTCTTCTTCTTCTGCTATGAGATTCCATGCAGCATCCTTTTTTTGGTTGTCCTTATAAAAAGGATGTGCCGTGTCATATATTATTTTGTGGTTTTCCACCTCCAATATAAACCTCTCCTCGTCCATGTTCGCTGGTGTCTAAACTGTGAATGAGCACATGGCCCGGCGACGCCCACGTCACGTTTTGCTGAAAAGCTTGCGAAATAGGAGCTGGCGAGTGTTTTATTCTGAAAGGTAACCGGAAATTTATTTTGAAACTGCGTCGGTCTTCCTGTCCCGCTCGATGTGTTTTGTGCTAGCTTGCCATTTGCCGGAGGCCTACCGCTGCGGCGTCCGGCAAAAATAGAAAATAGGTCTATCCTTGCGGAAGGCCTGCGGCACGCCGCAGCTGAGACGCAGTCGACACGCAACGCACCCGCAAGCGGTGTAAACTGCACCATTCGAATGAATGGAATCTAATTGCTTGCGTCGCCGGACCGCACCGCAACCGCACCGCAACCGCATCCGGTGAAAACCCGGGGTAACACTTAGCTATGGGAATTTGAAGTGAAGTTGTGATGAATTGCACCCCTCATCTCAAAAAATAAATACAGTTGTAAAACAAATCAAAGAAAAAGCTAACACTCCGAAAAACTCCACTGGCTTGGCAAAAAGGTGAAGACGTGGCAGATGCCTGACACGTTGGTGTCTGTTCACTCACAACACAGAGCAGCTGCTCAAGCTTCACTGCCCCGGGCATCATGCGTACATGCACCCACACACAAGGCTGCACAGCAAATGCATTCGTGTACTTGCTGTTGCTAATATTAATGCTGTCATGCATGCATTGTATTGCTCACAGACTGCAAGCGTGTGTGCTTGCGCGTGCGTGTGCGTGCAGGCACGTGCATAAGAAAAATGAATCATGGCATATTTAATTTATTTTATTTTATTTATTTAATTTACTAAGTATTTTCATCTATATAATTTGAATGATACAATGCAACGTGTGAGATTCAAAACTAATGATCTAATTGATCTAATGGAATCATTTAAATGTATGAATGCAGTTTAAATATAGCAGGATGTGTATTAACTAGGAGTGTCAGGCGATTAAGCGGAATTAATCGCATGACTTCAATAGTTAACTCGCGATAAATCAAATTGTTTTAAATGTACAGTAAAATGTATAATAAAAAATAGCATTTCTAAATTTTCATACTCTTGTGAACATAAAAGTGGAAAATATGTTAAACTAATAGAAATATGGCTGCATATTTTATTCATCGATACAGTAATTTCACAATAATTCATAAACTTTATGTACTGAACTGCAATAACAAGTGTGATATTGATTTGTGTTGAAGTAATTTTCTGCCACTAGATGGCATAATTGAATTTTTAAGACATTGGTGACAGCTCAGTGTATTTTTCTTTTTATATTAATCCTGCCAAACGTTATCCAAACAGACAGTCCCTACTGCTAGCCGATTTCAAGCATTTTCACTCATCTTTCAAGGCAAACAGAATATTGTGTGCTATGATGACGTAAAAATGATGGATACCATATGAAGGATTGGATTCTATTCTTTCTTAAAAAAAACAAAAAAAAGTATGATTCTACTTTATTCTGTTTTTTAGTGATCAACGTTTGAAAATAATTAATTAGACTGACACCAAGCTATAATTGAAAAAAATAGGAGAAAACAAGTTATGTGAAAAGATACTTTTTTGACTTTGACATTAATATTTTGTATTTATTGACGTTCTGTGAATTAGATTTAATGTGACACAACGCGTTGATCATTCACATCATCCTTGAAAACAAGCCGCCATGTTTTCATGTAATTTGATACATTGGGGCCCATCGAAAAGAGATGCACAGCTGCCATCTGCTGGCCATAGTTTGTGGGTGTTTTCTATTTTTTTCCGCCCCATTCACAAACCAGAGCTGCACAAGACGTTGCACTGCCCATTAAGAAGGAAAAAAAACAAAACAAAACACATAGTGTTCTTCACGCCAACATTTTTGGTGGGAAAAGACTTAATCTTTAACATGAACATTGTATATTTGTATTATTTATAATTTTGATAAAGGACACCCTTGACGCACCTCCTCAAACCATATTACTCAAACCATTTTACAAAGTAATTTCTAAAATTAAAATAAACATTTTTAATAAACCACCATTGCAATTTGTCAAACGCCTTTTCGAAATCTGCCACATATAATAAACGTGGTTGCTGCTAACACTCATAGAATTGTATTATTTCCAATACTTGCCTTAATATCGTCATGTCGTCCATCCCTGCAACGAGGCCTTAAGTCTTTATCACCCCGCGCCAAAATTAGTTCTAACCCATTAATTTAGAACTCTGCGCGAGACAGACTCTCTTCTATGATTGCTTATGGGGCACAAACAAGAGCTGCTGCGCTATGCACCACCAGAGTCCTGCTAGGAGGATGCACATAGAAAACCATACTAATAAAGTGGTGAAAGGATGGGGTAGAAATAAATTACTGTTTTGTAAAAAGAAGGTTTTCTCAAACAAACAACACTTTGTCAAATATAAGCCATGTCTTTCTGGCGTGAAGGTACTATCCATTGCGACAAACAACAACTTGAATCTGCTGAGCAGTGGTGTTCCTAAGCAACTTGGCACCCTGGGCAGGATTTCTGGTAGTGCCTTCTGTATTTTGTGTTGTTTTAATTATACTTATTATATTTACTAATTCACTTCCCTACATCTTGTTATAATTATTTTAACATTATTTTTTTTTGCTTGTATACTTACCTAATTTATGATATTTACTATAATTAATTTTATTTTTATTTTCTTTCACTTGTCTCTACTGCAAGACTGATTTCTATTCCATGCACAGCACTTTGTATGCAGCAATGGATGTTTTAAAGTGAATAAACAAGGTTGAGTTGAGATTTGTTGATAATATACAGAAACGACATATGGGTTCAGTGGAAAACTAAGCAAAATATCAATCCAAAAGGATGTGTAAAGTGCTGTTTTTTAATTAGAACTAAGTGACAGTCATCAACATTGACAAATTTGGCAATAAAAAAAGAGAATTCAACTTACATTGTACTGCAACTGTGCTTTCGTGATGAATAATTTTATGCTCCAAAGTTGTTGTATCTACAATTCGTCCATGCTGTGTTGCTTGACTAATCAAAACAAAAGTTTGCCACTCACTTGTAAACGTTGTTTAGTGGACCAGTGGATGCAGGATTCCCAGCGATGTCAACTGTATCATCCTGGATCGAGGTTTGGCGTTTGGTGGCTCCCATTAAAGCGGCACGACGTGCTCACTGTCTTTGGGCCAGCGCCGGTGAACGCGCACTAACCCGGAAGTAGATTTGGATAAGGTGCGTCTCCGGAGTGTGCGTCTCCCCCCACCCCATCCCCCATGATCCCGATTGCCATTGACTAGCCTTAGCTGTCAATCAAAGCCAAACTTGAAAAGGAGGTATTGTTTATTGTTTAAAATGGGATCCCCATTAGTTTTCAGTCACTGTGGTGGAAACTATTCTTCCTGGGGTCCCTCACAAAACTATAAATAAAATATTATTCTTTAAAAAATCTGAATCACCATAATCAACATAATTAACTTAAACATTCCAAAGTACATAAATAAAATAAACAGAAACAAAAACAAAAGGAACCTGCAGCTAACAGGCTTGAATCACACTGTACTACCAATTTTCACGTTCATTTTTTTATTTATTTTTTATTTAAAAAAAAAAAAAAAAAAAATTCACGTTCATTTTAATACAAAGTTATATAACACCATTCATAATTTCTTTTCCAATTAGTGCTTTTTTTAATTTGCTTTTAAAACTTTTAACCATAACATGTAGGTATAGAGGCAGATGGTTCCAGTATGAAATTGCTCTATACATAACTGTTCTTTTAAGTACATTAGTTCTGGGAATAGGCAAGGTTAAGTGATTACCCAGGGCCTGTCTAGTATCATAGCTATGCCCTTCAGAAACAAATTGCAGGTGTGAAAACAAGAAGCCAGGTTTACCAGAAATATAAATATTTCTTAAAAACAAAATAAGTCGACATGCCAGTCTATCATCCACCATCATCCAAGAGAGTCTTACATGCATGCTGTCAACACTGCATCTAATTGATCAACGGAGGGCCAAACGAGCCGCTCTATTCTGAATAATTTGAAGCTTTACAAGATCTTGTTTTGATGCACTAGACCAAACTGTTGGGCAATAGTCCAAATGAGACAGTACTAAAGACTTAATTAACAATTTAAATATAGTTTGATTTAGCAAATAGGTACTCCTCCTAATATTTGTGATATTTCTACTCATTTTAAACACAATATCATTGATGTGAGAAGACCAAGACAAAGTTTCATCAACAGTAACTCCCAACAATTTGGCTTTTTTTCACTTGTTCTATGACAGCCCCATTCACAGACAAACATAGCCTAGGATTCAGTCTGATGGCATGTTTGGTACCAAAAACAATACACTTTGTCTTCAAGACATTAACTTTGAACTTGTTTTCATTGACCCAATTGGAATGTTGCATCAATTCATCTTGGAGCAAGCAATTTACAGCACCAATATTTTCTGCAGCAACATAAATTGTGATGTCATCTGCATACATCATTACACTTACTAGTTTTTTAATATGAATGGCATATCATTAACAAAGATGGAATAAAGGAGAGGCCCAAGACAACTACCTTGTGGAATACCAGTTTCAAGTGTAATGATGTTTGACAGTGTGCCATTAAACAATACAGATTGTTTTCTGTTTGCCAAATAGCTTTCCATAAGGTTCACTGCTGTATAATTAAACCTATAAGCCCGAAGCTTCATCAATAATAATTCATGATCAATAATATCAAAAGCTGCACTAAAATCTAACAGTACAGTGCCTACTATTAATTTTTTATCAATACGTTTTAACAAGTCATCAGTGAGATATGTCAGAGCAGTACATGTAGAAAATCCTGCCTTATAAGCATGTTGGAAATCAGAATTAATTCTGTTTTCTTCAAAATACTGCTGAATTTGCTTAAATAATATTCCCTCAAAGATTTGACTCAAAACGGGTAGAATACTTATTGGTCTACAATTTGGTCCTGAAAACTGCTCCCTATTGTTTTTAAGTAGAGGAATTACCTTTGCTGTCTTCCATAACTGTGGAAACACACATTCATGAAAGCATCATGTAAATATATGGAAAATTGGCTCTACCACAGTTCTGGCAGCAAGTTGTAATGATCTTCCATCTAAATTATCAATACCACAGGGTTTATCACATTTCAATGATAAAATCAGTTTTTCAAGCTCACCCATATTTACCATTTTGAATTCAAAACAACAATCCTTATCCACCATAATCTCTTTTTTAATGATATAATCTGACAGGTTGATAGACCTAGTCGACATATGCATTCTTATGTTGTTTACTTTGTTAATGAAATAATTATTAAAATAATTTGCAATGTCAAATGGTTTAGTAATATATTCACAATCAATTTGCAGAAAGCAACCTATAACTTCTTTAAGTGTTTTCCATAATTTTCATCATTTCATCATTTTTGCAATTTATGATTTTAGATTGATAGTACCTTTTTTTCTTTTGTCTATTCATTTTAGTAACTTTATTCCTCAATGACCTATAACCTTGCCAATCCCCTTAATACAATAGCAGGTTTTTTTTTCAGCAAATCTCTCTGCTTCATACTGCATCTCAATTCATTATCTATCCAGGGGGCTCTCACTGAGCGAATAAACAACTTTTTAACTGGAGCATGTTTATCATAGATCTCAGAAAATAATGTCATAAAAGCACCTAAAGCAGGCTCTGCATGTGTGGAATCCAAAACATTTTGCCAATTCACTTTTTGTACATCGTTCATAAAGTCTGTCTCAGAAAATGTTTTATACATTCTTTTAAATATGAATTGTGGTCCAGATTTGGGAACTTTTGTTTTGATTGTTATCACAATAATATTATGATCAATAAATCCAACAGGCACAGACACTGGTTTTGAACATTTATCACTAGTATTTGTAAATAAATGATCTATACCGGTAGATGACAATGTTCCATTACCATTTAAATTAATTCTTGTTGGCACATTTATAATTTGTAATAGGTTACATACAGTAGCTGTATCTTTCAATTTCTTCAAATTACAACTGTGCGAGAAAACGATATTCTCGATATTCATATTTCCAGCAAAATATATTTCTTGATTTTTTTATCAGTTGCATTCTGCAACATACTGCATATGTTGTTTAAATACTCAATATTTGAACAAGGTGGCCTATAACAACAGCCTACCAATAAGGGTTTGTGATGTGGAATGTGGATTTGAAGCCATAAGGCCTCAATACCATCCACACTCCTGATTTTTGCTACAATATTATTTTTGAGAAAAAAAAAAGCAATGCCACCTCCAAATCTATTTCTGTCCAGTCTGAATATATTATACATTTGTACTGACACTTCTGAATCTGCTATGGTGTTATCCAAGTGTGTTTCACAAATAGCCATTATAAGTATTTCATTTTCAGGTATGTGGTTGGCTGGCACGCCATGCTTTACTTGAAACAGAAGGCGCAAGTTTACATGACGAATCGGAAGAATTATTGGTTGGCGAGGCATCTTAAATACTGGATTATGCGCGGGCATGGTGATGGGATGAGCGCAGGGCTTCCATACTATATGTAAACCTGTGAATGAGCAGTGGTCGCCGGAACAGTTTTTGAGGATTAAAAAAAAAAAAAAAAAAACACTTCTGAAGTTTGAAGTTTGAAGTTTATTGAACATATGCATATATACATATATAATTATATAAACACATAAACAAATAAAGAAAGTTAAAAGTAAAAAATAAAAGAAACATCCAATAAATATCGATGTATATGTTCAAGGGAGTAGGAAGAAGTTGAAAACTTATCCAGTCCTACCCCTTATTCTTCATATCCTATCACTTATTTATAATAAATTACATTTTAATAAAAGAAAATATAATCCTACTCGTATAAAAAAAAAAAATAAATAAATAGAAAAATAAAAAATACACAATAGTAACACACATATATACAAATTTCATTACACTCATATCAATACATCAAAGAAAAATAAGTAAATGAATAAATCATTTCTACAATCTTCTTAACTCATATCTGATTTAAATAATAATATTGAACTTTACTTCCATCCATCCATTTTCTTGACCGCTTATTCCTGACAAGGGTCGCGGGGGCTGCTGGCGCCTATCTCAGCTGGCTCTGGGCAGTAGGCGGGGGACACCCTGGACTGGTTGCCAACCAATCACAGGGCACACAGAGACGAACAACCATCCACACTCACATGCACACCTCGGGACAATTCGGAGCGCCCAATTAACCTGCCATGCATGTCTTTGGAATGTGGGAGGAGACCGGAGTACCCAGAGAAGACCCACGCGGGCACGGGGAGAACATGCAAACTCCACCCAGGAAGGTCCGAGCCTGGACTCGAACCAGAGACCTCAGAACTGGGAAGCGGACGTGCTAACCACTTGACTACCGTGCCGCCCCTGAACTTTACTTTTAAACATTTTTTTAAATTCAACAAGTGAATTACATCTTTTCAGGTCAGTTCCCAAGTTATTCCACAAATTAACTCCTTTAACGGAGACACACCTTTGCTTAATATTTGTTCTTGTTTTGGGTTTTTTGTATACACTTGTACCCCTTATCTCATAAGGACAGTTTCTAATTTCAAACAACTTTTGAGTACTGTGGCAGAGTAGATTATTGTATACTTTATACATTATTTGTGCTATTTTAAACTCAACCAAGTCATAAAATTTCATTGTATTTAATTTAATAAATAGTGAGTTCATCCTCAACTGAGCCGACACTTCTCTCATCATTCTCACATACGCTACCAGCTTATGGCAATCATGATCAAAGTCAAGCCGGTTGCCTGAGGGGGCGCCACAATACGCTGCTGGTGCTGCCGCCGTTGCCGCTGCTGGTGCTGCCGTTGCCGGTGCCGCCGTTGCCGGTGCTACCGTCGCCGCTGCCGGTCCTGCCGTCGCCGCTGCCGGTGCTTCCGTTGCCGCTGTTTGTGCTGTCGTCGCCGCTGCTGGTGCTGCCGTCGCCGCTGTTGGCGCTGCCGTCGCCGCTGCTGGAGCTGCCGTCGCCGCTGCTGGTGCTGCCGTCGCCGCTGCTGGTGCTGCCGTCGCCGCTGCTGGTGCTGCCGTCGCCGCTGTTGGTGCTGCCGTCGCCGCTGTTGGTGCTGCCGTCGCCGCTGCTGGTGCTGCCGTCGCCGCTGCTGGTGCTGCCGTCGCCGCTGTTGGTGCTGCCGTCGCCGCTGTTGGTGCTGCCGTTGCCGCTGCGCCTGCTCGCTAGGCCTGTTCGCCGGGCCTGCTTGCCGCTGGGCCTGCTCGCTGTTGGGCCTGCTTGGCCTGGTTTGGCTCCATCGTTGCTGGTTCAGCCGTCGCTGCTGCTCGCCGGGCCTGTTTGGTTGGCTCCACCGTTGCTCGCTGGGCCTGTCTGGTTGGCTCCACCGTTGCTCAACGGGCCTGCCTGGTTTGGCTCCATTGCGGCCACTCTGCGGGTCTGTGTCGCCGGTGCTGCCGTCACCGCTGCTCGCCGGGGCTGCTAGCCGGGCCTGCCTGGTTGGCTCCACGTCTGCTCCCGGGCCTGCCTGGTTGGCTCCACCGTTGTTGCGGCTCTGCGGGCCTGTACTGCTGGGTCCGCCGTCGCCGCGGCTGGCCGAGACTGTCTGTCTGGCTCTGCCGTTGCCGCCGCTCGACGGACCGGCATAGCTCCCCTCTCCCGGTTGCCCTTTTTGCTCACGAGCACCCCCTAGCATCTGCCTAATGGCAGGAGCGCCACTGCTGCTAAGTCCAAAAGCCACATCAAGCTGGACGCTAACTCAGCGTCAGTTGGTAAATTCAATCTGAGATAAGCCACTGCACTAAAACAAAACCAACTAGAATTGAGCCAGACTGTTAGCCAGGGAAAGAATCAACAAAACTATTGCACGGAATGTTGTAGAAAAAATGTAGCTCATCTCGTCTGTGGAGTCACCCACTTTCAGGAAGCTCATTAGCATGATTCCATACAGCACTGAAATTATGTTGTTAAGTGTCATGTCTGGGGTCACGCCAGGGTTAAGGTTTGAGTTCAAGACCTGTTAAGTTGGGTTCACGACCGTGAGGTCAAGTGTCTGTTTTGTACTGATATAACAAGTGTCTGTTTTGAACTGATGTAACCATCATATAACCATCATCTAGTTTCAACTAGTTTTAGGCTATGTGATGTCAATATTTTAATCCTTTAGGTGATGTCTGGACCTATGTGATGTCGTTCTTTAGTCCTTTACTTGCTACAACCAATCAGATCGATTCACTGTCTGTAGGTGCAGTCTGAGAATTTTGTGTTTTGCCGGATTATTGCTTTCTGTCCCTCAGTGCAACTCTTTGTTTCTCGTCTAGTCAAGTTTGTTCTATGCCTCTCGATGTGAATAAATAGTTAAAACCTTATTTGTGTCTGTACTTTGGGATCAAACCTTCAACACATGACAGTAAGGGCATGAATTGGAGCATTAAGGAATGCTATTTAAAAAAAAAAAGTCAATATAAAGTTACTTTGAACAGTTATGCATTACTTTTTGTTTCATGCAATGAACAGAATAATTGAGTTAGTTTTGAATGAAGTAACTAGTAAGTGTAAATAGTTACTATTTTTTCAGTAACTAGCACAACACTGTCTTGAACAAAAAGGAATCTTATGAACACAAGCATCTTCTGTTAAGGCTTGTACAACCAAGGGGTCATCAAGCACACCCTGAGGTGACAGGATCACTGGAGGGTAGAGGCAACAATGTGACAAAGGTGCTCATTGATTAAAAAAAAATTAGACCTAGAGAGGGACACTGCAGAGAGGGGCTCTCGGGAAATGAAGGTATTTGACTTAAAGCAAGTTATTGGATAGCTGGCCATCTTTCTAGCGTGTGCAATTATGACTGACTGCCTTGCATTGGTGCAAAAAATAAAAGGGGCCTTTATGAGGCTGAGAGTTAATTGGTTGGTATGGATTACTGGGATAAGATGTTATTAGAAAAAGAAAACGGAGATGAATATGAAACATCTAAACAAGCGTTGAAGGAAAAGGAAGGAATGGGTGAAATATGGCGGCGCGTGTGTGCGTGCCTGCATGTGTCACTGCAGATGGTGTCCCATCACCTCAGGAAAGGCAGAGATAAGCAGAGTGTATGGGTTGAGATAAGATGGTAATAGACACTGGGGAGACTGACTGACTGTAAGTGAGTCACTATGGGCAGAATTGCAGGTTTATGGCCTTGTTGGAGCTAGTTAATCCCACAGAAAATAAAGATTGGATACAGTATGGCCAGAGCCATGTGACCAAAAGCATTTGAGATATAGCATCCACGATCCAGGGTTTATCCAAAACCAGCTGGAATAGGTTCCAGCACCCCCACGACCCTTGTGAGGAATAAGCTGTTAAGAGAATGGATGAATGGATCCATGATGTTATCAATAAACTTACTTGTCAAAGGCCACACCAAATGGCAAATACCATAACATTTTAATTCACACAAAATTATTAAATCATATTTGCCACTGCGGTAATATGACCTAATTTAAGGAAGAAAATACCACAGGGTGCAACAGTAAAATAACCAAACTCAAACTTCCTAAAGTTTTAAAAGGAACCCCAGCTGTCATGACAAGTTTGCTCTATATTATTTATTTGGTTGTTACTAACATTTGTTTTTCAAAAATCATTTCCAGTTTAATACATTTTGTAGAAACTTTATTTAGACGATGTAATACACGGAGGCTGAGTTGCCAAGGACGCAGCGGGACAGCAAGAAAAAGGAGAGCAATTGAAATCCACGAGTACACATTCTAAAGAAACAAAACAAAAACAAAAAAGTGTGGGCTCGACGCCACCATGCGTTACACATACTGTTCTCGGCATACAAAAACATTCTTCGCCAAAAAGGAAAACTACTTCCACATACAAAAAAGAAGCGCCACCTCGTGGTGCGATGCCACACTGCCGATTGTTACAAAGTGTGTCACCATTGTTATTTACGTCGCAATGCATTCAGTGCGTAGTAACGTAGAGTGGCGGTGATTCTCAGCCGAGCAATATGAAATGCCTATAAAGAAGGCAAGGTAAGCCTCCGTTATGTTCCTAAAGGGACGATGAAAACTCATGAATGCGTTTGTTGAATAATAAGAGCACCGCGTGGGGGAGCGTGACTCTCCCGATCGCACGTTGTTTATTTTAGAACGCTACGAGTGCTCGGCAGGGACCCACCGCCATTCTACGTCACTACGCACTGAATGCGTTGCGACCTAAATAACAAGGGCGGCGTACACCCAAATAATGTTTCTATAAAATGTATTAATATGGAAATTATTTTTGAAAAATGAATCTCATACTTGTGTTAGTAAACACCAAATAAATAATATAGAGCAAACTTGTCATGAATGTCGGGGTTCCTTTTAAAGGGTTCAAATCTCGGATGATGGCTTTACCTGGGATTGGAATTGACTTTCCACTAATATTTTAACAGTTCCTGAAAATTTCAGGTTAATATCTTTATCCTGAGGTACTAATATCTTTATCATAAGGTACTGGGAGCTAGGGACATTTGAAAGATGCAAGGACCCATTTTTTTCTCAAAACTGGCAACATTAAATATTAAACATGTAACTTTGTAACATATAACTTCGTCAATTTTTGAGGCACGTCCATGTATGATATATCATTTTAAAGGGAATTCAGTGCAGAAATCGAATATATACAGATCTCAATTTTTTGACACGAGCCATCCATCCATCCATCCATCCATTTTCTTGACCGCTTATTCCTCACAAGGGTCGCGGGGGGTGCTGGCGCCTATCTCAGCTGGCTCTGGGCAGTAGGCGGGGGACACCCTGGAATGGTTGCCAGCCAATCGCAGGGCACACAGAGACGAACAACCATCCACGCTCACAAGCACACCTAGGGACAATTCGGAGCACCCAATTAACCTGCCATGCATGTCTTTGGAATGTGGGAGGAGACCGGAGTACCCGGAGAAGACCCACGCGGGCATGGGGAGAACATGCAAACTCCACCCAGGAAGGCCGGAGCCTGGACTCGAACCGGAGTCCTCAGAACTGGAACTGGGAGGCGGACGTGCTAACCACTTGACCACCGTGCCGCCCATATATATATATATATATATATATATATATATATATATATATATATATATATATATATATATATATATATATATATATATATATATATATATATATACTCCTCAATAGGGTCGCGGGGTGCTGGAGCCTATCTGAGCTGGTAATGGGCAGTAGTTAATTACTTGCATAATTTAAAATGGAAAAAAATGACCCCAATATTTTGACATGAACAAATATTCTGACTGTCTCAACTCAACTCAACATTATTTATAAAGCACTTTAAAACAAGATTTGCTGTATGCAAAGTGCTGTACATGAAATATGGAACATCATGCAGTGAAGAGTAAGATTAGTAAAATAAGAGCAAAACAAAACATTTTAAGTATACAAGTGCATAAAATTTACATCAATAGATTAATAACTTGAAGTAGGTAAGTGAATGAATGAATAAATAAATATCCCTTGTCAGCTAAAGTATCATCTGCAATCAAAATAAATAGTACGATTAATCTGCGATAACACGTGATTAATGCAATAATTTTTTGTGATTAATTAATTAGTTAATGTTTCAACTTTGACAGGACTAATAAGAAATAAACAAAACACTACTATTTATTTTTGCCATGACACAAATATAGTTGACACTTTGTTTCAATGCTTTATTCAGTGTTGCTTATTATTCCTTTTGACTTATAAGGAAAATGTTGCCACACGCTGCTGTGTTATTCTGAATGGCAGATAAGAGATGTGTGAGAGATAATAAGTGGCGCCATGGCAGTGGCAGGACACAACACTGAAGCCTCCCTATCCACACATTGATAAGCATCACCTCAATTACTTGGCATGGGTCTGTCCTCCTTTCTATGACAGGAAGGTCAGGAAAATGGCCAGACAGGGAGGACTCACTTATATGACACTACGGTGGAAAAAGGGGAAACTCAAGAGTAGAAATTGAACACGAGTGATCACATTACCCCTGTCCTCCCCAATCTCCAATGGCTCCCCATTCCTCAGAGAATCCACTTGAAGAATCCTCCAACCAAACTATAAAGGCTTTCATAAGCTGGACTGACCCTACATGACTGAGCTCCTCCATCGACACCCTCCTGACACACAATGTCCCTTTCGCCCGCAATCTATGCAACACTACTCTCAACCACTGGCGGCACTATCATGCTTAATTAAACTCTTTTACTGCCACACGTTATCCAAAGAACAACCCTGACAGTGCCAGCCGATTTCGAGCATTTTTACTCATATTTCAAGGCAAATTGAATATTGTGTGCTATTACTACATAAACATGGTGGGTACGTGAAAGATCGCGTTCCATTCTTTAACTAGGAGAAAAAATATATATCTTTCTACTTTATTCTGTTCTTAAAGGCAGGGTCTGTCGTTTTCAGTCAGGAAAAGGCACTTTTTAAATAAAGGATGTACACACTTTAACTCTTTCTCAGTCTACACATCTGGGCTTATGTTAATGTTTGGTGGTGATTTTTTCCTAAACCCCACCCCCCTCAACCTGGATTTTGCCATTTTATGTTTGTTTTGTAAACATCGGGACGTTTCTCTGGACAGACAGTGTTTATACCCCTCCAGCCAATTGCAGAGCAGGGGGTGGCGGGGGGCGTGTCGGAGATGGGGCCGTTCAAATTTTTCGGCTTCGTGACGTCACAGATTTTTTTTTTCTTTTCACTCACTCAATCGTCTGTTCTTCATAAAGTCATTCTTTTCTATTTCATCCATTCTTGCCGCCCCTTTCACGCTAAATGTTGGCGTCCACCTCACTTTCACCCCAATAGTTACGACCAAGAAGTGATCGATCTTGAAGTTACTGCTAATTGAAAACAACACATTTTTTTCTAAATGTCAAGATACTCCCTTCTTACCTTTGGAGTAGAAAGCAAGCCAGTTGTGCATCAATTTTCAAATCCAAGTACGATCTCAACTCTCTCCACAGCTGAAATGCGAAACCAATGTTCACTCTCGTTCTTGCCCGCGTCGGTCACTATCAAGTTTAGATTTTTTCGTGGCATTTGACTTTTTTTTTTTTTAACCTTTTCGCGGAGTAACTGCTGGTGTCTGGGCACGCTAGATGCAAATGGTGGTCTCTTTTGAGAAGACTCCATTTCAGCGAAATTCTGTACTAATTCTGACTTCGCGACGACAGGAAACAATGAACGAGAACGCGCTTGACGTCACATCCGCAGACAGAGGGCGGGAAATTCGAAGGACTCGGACCGGACGCTTCCTGAAAAATATTGGCCAGAGGCTTGTAGGAGTACCCATTGTGAACAGGTAAGATGTTGATCTACTAATTAGAATATGTTTTAGTCATAAATGGTCAAATAAAAAGGCTATCGTTAAGATATTTTGGGGGGAAATCCTCCATATAGTAGCTTTAACATAGTGTGTACAAAGTTCCAACATGAATAAACCATGGTACCAAAGTAGTAGCCATAGCTAACGTCGGCTTGTATACAGTGAACCTTACGTACCGTGTGTGTCTGGTGCGTTTTCGTAAGCGGCGTGGCTTTGACCAGGGACATCGGAGGAAGGGGGTGATAGTGGAGTGAGGCTAAGTTTGAATCTTGTTAACAACTTTAAAACTACTAACCCTACTTTTAATGTAACCTAACACCTGTACAACTCAATTGAAAATGAAAAAAAAAAAACATTTTGGGATGGTAGGAAAAATAAACAGATACAATAGATACAATGTGGGACAACAGTGACATCACCAAGAACGAGATGCCCCTCCAAAACGAGAAGAAAAGTGGTCAGGGAGCTTATTGGCTGACAGTGATACTGAAGGAGATGCAGCAATTTCTCACCAGTACTTGCTGTTTGTTTTTTTTACGTTTTTGGAATGTCTGCATTCAGCTTCATTCCATAAACGTGAAAATGCAAAAAAAAAAAAAAAAAAAAATGGACATAAGTGTTTTTCACAGGACAGCAACAATATGTGTGCATATATGCTCAACTGCAATATTTTAGCTGTTAAATGTTACTTTTCCTGTCAAAATATGTTTTTCAATTGAACTGTACAAGTTATAGGTCATATACTGTAAATGGTGAAACATTTTTTAAATGATTTATAGCCTTCATTTTTTTCCCACAAAAAAACCTGCCTGTGAATTTTCTTATTCTTCCAGGTCATTTCATTCTCAGGGCATTGAATCGATCACAACATGCTTGTTCTGTTTGTCTTTGAAGACGTTCACATCTCATGTGAGCGTGCTTCATCAGTTCATTCAACAATGCTTGATTTCAACTTTAGCAGCCTGAGTTGGTGTTGGAAAAACTCAACTGTTTATGTTGGAGACATGTCCCAAAATCACAAACGATATCATTCTTTAACAATGCAAAACACCAGTTAAAATACATTACAGCGGGCATCGCGGCAATCACACAACGTGAAATAATAATGCAATCAATGACGTGACATTATATATCCAGTAAGACAGAGGCTCTGGACAATTCTGTGTCTACATTGAACATAGAACTTACAACATCATTGAGTGGTGGCTGTGAAAAAGATCTGTGGCCCAAATAGCTTTCCAAAAACACAAGTTCAATCTCCGGTCTCAAGTCATATGATAGCAAAACCGGTTAAAACACGAAAAATAAAAATCACAACACATGAAACAAACAACAACAAAAAAAACAGCATTAAACAAATAAATAATTGTGTGTTCTACAAACAATAAGGATAAAATAATAAATGCATTTTCCTACCTGTACCAGCATCCATGATGTTAACCTGTTCTTGACGATCAGCTAACAGCTGTGATGACCCAGGCATGGTGACAGGATCTGAACGCAAAGGCTGCATCCTAAAAATCCCAAATATACATTAATTCGATGTGTATGAAGCAAAGACCTAAATTACCATACTCCAACCACATTTTTACTTCAAGTAACTTTTTCTTACCCTTAGATCAGGGGTGTCAATCTCATGTTAGCTCAGGGGCCGCATGGAGGAAAATATATTATCAAGTGGGCCGCATCGGGAAAATAATGGTATATAATAGGGGTGTCCCGATCCGATACTGATATCGGATCTGTGTCCGATATCAGCCAAAAACCAGTATCGGATTTTTTCTGTCCATGTCCAAAAATATCCGACATTTGCACACATAAATAAACAGTCCATTCCAGCTTCGCTCCTGATTTTCTATCCGGCAGCGTCTGCACCGAGCATGCTGGGGTCACGTGATCAAACAAACAAGCATGCATGTGAATTAGCTTTTAGCAAACTGAGGAAGAGAGAATTTCGACAGTGTGAGAGTATTTTTCATTGAAAAAAGAAAAAGACAGCGGACAGCAACATTTGTCAAAAGCCGAAGTTCCCCGTGGTGGAAAATAAAGGGAGAAGTTTAAACCAACCTCATCAAGCATTTGAAAAAGTATCACAAACGAGAGCATGAGGATTTTGAGAAGAGAACCGAGGCGAATAATCAGACAGCCAACGCTGTCGGAATCATTTTCACACTGTAAGAAACTCCCACGGGACGGCAAAAAAGCTTCACGTAAGTATCACTGAAAAGATCGCTTAATTTATTGTGCTTGATGGCCAGCCTGTCAATCGTTAGTACTGTCGGCTTTGAATGTAATTGAGCACCTCAAGCCTCGCTACGTTATTTCGATCCGCCACTATTTCGTAGATAAAACTATACCGCAGATGTATGGTGACGTTCAAAGGTGTATAGCGGCTTATGTGGCAATTGCTAACGCTGTTAGCTTCACCACGGACATCGGGAGCTCAGAGCAACTTCATTTATCATAGAGGAGCATAGTATAGAAGCAAGCTGACGGGGCGGCATGCTGAAATGCTCATCTTCTTAAAAAAGAATCTCCACATTATGCTTGGTCTGCAGAAAGGGGAGCTGGAGGAATAGTGAAATTAACCAACTGTTTTTCTACTTTTATTATAGTTACATTTTCATTTTTATTTATTTTAAATTGGAGCTTGGGACACGTTGAGCAGTGAGAGAATGGCCAATATTATGTTGGTTATATATATTTTTTTGTCCCGCCCGCTGTTCCCACCATAGTGACCATACACTGAGTGTGTGTGTGTGTGTGTGTGTGTGTGTGTATATATATATATATATATATATATATATATATATATATATATATATATATATATATATAGAGAGAGATAGAACTTCAAAGAGTATAATTTGTTTTTGTTTATTATATTCGGGTTATTTCTCAGGGTCCTTTATTTTCTATTTATTTTATTAAAATGCACGACATACTTACCCCGGGTTTTCACCGGTTGCGGTGCGGTTGCGGTGCGGTCCGGCGACTTAAGCAATTAGGTTCCATTCATTCGAATGGTGCAGTTTACACCGCTTGCGGGTGCGTTGCGTGTCGACTGCGTCTCAGCTGCGGCGTGCCGCAGGCCTTCCGCAAGGATAGACCTATTTTCTATTTTTGCCGGACGCCGCAGCGGTAGGCCTCCGGCAAATGGCAAGCTAGCACAAAACACATCGAGCGGGACAGGAAGACCGAGGCAGTTTCAAAATAAATTTCCGGTTACCTTTCAGAATAAAACACTCGCCAGCTCCTATTTCGCAAGTTTTTCAGCAAAACGTGACGTGGGCGTCGCCGGGCCATGTGCTCATTCACGGTTTAGACACCAGCGAACATGGACGAGGAGAGGTTTATATTGGAGGTGGAAAACCACAAAATAATATATGACACGGCACATCCTTTTTATAAGGACTGTAATGTATTGTGAGTTTGATGTTCGCGATTGCTTGTTGTGCCCGTCTCGCTTGCCGTACTGAGCGGCAGCCGGACGCGGAAGACAGAAATAAAGAGTGGACCCGCACTGACCCGACTCTCGTTATTAATATACTTTACAAGGACAACCAAAAAAAGGATGCTGCATGGAATCTCATAGCAGAAGAAGAAGAAAATGTTAAATAAAAAGAAGTCCACCTCTCGTTGTGAAATGCCACATGATCGCGCGCGCGCGGTCCCGCGAGACACGTTGGGAAGTGGGCGGCGACGGAGCTGCCGGACCGCAGCTGTGCGGAGCCGGTGTGGATTGACAAAAAAATTGACCCGTCCGGAGCACGCAGTCAAGACGCACCGCACCGCAACCGCACCGCAACCGCATCCAGTGAAAACCCGGGGTTATAGTTGCAGTTAGGTAACCCAAATTTAGGAATAAACGGGTCATATTTTCTCATACTTAAGGTGCTGATTATTCCTTATTTAAATAACACTGGTATCAAGTTTCTTCTAACATTTCATACTAAAACAAACGTATCATTCCTGCTGATATGGTATTGGACTGATGTTGTTAATTTACAGTACTCTAAGATAAAATATCAGTATTGGATCGGAAGTAGAAAGCGTTGCATCGGGACACCCCTACTGATATGGTATCGGACTGATATCGGTATCGGACAGTACTTGAGGCTGAAATATCGGTATCGGATCGAAAGTGGAAAAAGATGTATCGGGGCACCCCTAGTATATAACTTAAAAACAATTGCCGTCATTTATACGCAGATTTTCGTGGACCAGCCCGAAATTACGGAGCTCAATTGTAATCATATTGTTTCGAAAAATAACACGGATGCAAATGGAAAGTGGCAACACTTTGCCTGTATACGTTCCGGAGTGTTAAATTGAGCTTTTTTGCATATATATTGTTCCCAGAATGCATTGTGTGTCGCAGTTAAGGATGTTATAAGGACGTTAATCCTTGTCATAGCTATTTGTGTTACCAGTAATTGAATTTGTGTCGTATTTAACACGTTTATGTCGGTGTATGATTACAAAAAAATAATAATAATTAAACAAACTGTAGTTTCAGTTGTGTGTAAAATAATGACACCCAGGATGACAATTCCCCATACAAGTTGCATTGATCATCTGAGGACTGCTTGTGAAATTATAAATTTATATGTTTTGAGTGTGGCCGGCTGATTAATCAGTACATTACTTTTTTTTTTCTTTTTTTACTTTTAAAAAAAATCATCTCACGGGCCAGATTAAACCCTTTTGCGTGCCTGATCCGGCCCACGGGCCATATGTTTGACACCTCTGATGCATGACAAACTATTACCTAAACTCTTCCATGAGTGGGGTCAAAAATGACCCCAATTTTAATGAATGTGTTTTATGCTGTAAACTTGAAGAAACGCTTCTCATTTTGGTTGTTTTGGTCAACAAAACAATTATTTAATGTTTGACATGTTAATTGATTTCTTTGTAATTCACATTTCATCCCAAAACTGCATTGGCTTGGTGTGAGTTCTTCATTTTTTTTTAATTAGCCATGAATCCCACTCCACATACAACGGGCAACTATTTCAAACAAATTTTTAAAACCCCCTTAAAAACCTTAACCTTAATTGAAGGGTGACCCAGCCAATATAGGAAACACATTCAGCCTTATTTACACAACAGGGAAAATATACACACACACACGTGTTGTCAAAGTTAAAGCTTTTTTAACTTCAGAGTTAAAGCTTTACAGCTTTGCCAGCACTCACTCACACACAGGTCTTTCGCAGTAGAAATGCAGTCCATGTTTTTATTCTCGAAAATTACTTTGAATGTATTATGGAAACCCATTCCCGCCAGTAAAAACAAAACAAAACCAAAAAAAAAAAAAAAACATCAGAATCCAAAAATTAAATTTTTTAAATCCGCCAGTGGGGGGGACTTTTTTTTTCCTTTAGAAGCCCATTTGTATTTATTTTTGTGCTGTCAAACGATTAAAATTTTTAATCTAATAAATCACACTTTTTAATTTTGATTAATTACGATCAATCAGCTAAATTACTTGCATAATCTAAAATACAAAATACCGTAATATTTTGACATTAAGACATTTTCTTATCTGAATTTCATTTGCACACATTGATTAAATGCATGAACCTAATTGCATGCATGCGTGTATTACTCAAAACATAACAGCATCATATCAATTGGGTGCAATTCAGCAATTATATTGCAAAGAACGTGCTAAATACTGACAAAAACTTGGTAACAGCATCATATCAACTGAGTGCAATTCAGCAATTATGAATTAATTAAATGCAAAATGCTTTTGTTTTATCTAAAGTCTCGTCGGGGTGTTTTTTCAAGCGAAATTTACCACCGAGCACACCAACTGGAGTCACCCCGCTCATTTTGGAAAAACAAGTGTAGGAAATGCCGCGCATTGACCTAATCACTGACCTGCGCAGCCTTCAATGTAACCATCCGCGGTTACGTTCAAGGCTCAAGTGCAGTCCAAAAAAATAGTGCAATTAATATGCGTTAATACGTGATTAATGCGACAATTTTCTTTGATTAATTAATCTATTAACGCTTTAACTTTGACAGCCCTTATTTATTTATTTATTTATTTATTTATTTATTTATTGATTGATTGATTGATTGATTTTTATCACCGTCAGAATCCGCCAGTTGGGGGGGCGGGAGGGGCTAGTTTATTTTTTCCATTAGAAGCCCATTTCTATATATTTTTTTTTATTTTGTTTGTTTGTTTTTTAACAAAGTTGCCCACGTTCTGCCAAGTTGCTCACATTCGCGTAGTCGCCCAAGTTCTATTCTCTCGTTCAGTCCAGTCATGGCGACGGGCTTCCCCTCGTCCAGTCGGTCTTGTCGACCAGTCCTCTAACAACCCGTCCCGTCATGACAACCAGGATCCCCTCGTCTGGTCAAGTCTTGGCGACCAGTCCTCTCACGTCCCATCCTGTCCACTCACCTAATTTGCTGTGCTTTAATAAAGTTCCTCCCATCGCCCTTCCTGCCGGTCTCCCTGCCATTTGTCCCCACACTTGGGTCCATCACCCACTCGCACCCCCAATCGTGACACTTAACCCTCCGGAAAAAAATCAACACCTTCATCAACATTAAACCAAGTCTCTGTAATGGCAATTATACTGAAAGGATGAGTAAATTGCTGTAAGTACTCTGATATAATTGAAATTTGCATACATACTTCTACTGTTAAAATATATTATTGATAGTTTCTCCACTGAATTAATAATACTACTGTCATACTCATCGTATGAAATATCTACAATATGCAGAAATGGAAGAAAAATAAATTGTTATCCGGATCTGCAGTATTTCTTTATTTGGATCTATTGTTGTGTCCTCTTTGTAATCAAAAGTGTCCAGCTCAATATATTTACTGTTAATGCTTGTCTGTAATTTGTCCATATCATAGTTGATCATTAGTGAAATTTGTGTATTGGGTGTGCTTATCATAGTGAGAGAGGTCAGTCACGTTACCTTAGTTCCATGACTATTAGTACTTGTCCAAGTCTGTAATATCTCTCACCACCAACACTTTTGCTTCTTCAGGTATTTGCTAAATATTTTACAGTTGGGTACCAAGGTGTGTTGGATCGTTCGTTGCGTTTTTTTTAGATATCTTGCCCTTTTTGTGATGTCAGCATTCCGTGGTGATCATTTATGTAGATGTCCGTTCCTTTCAGTTTTCGTACTGTTTTAAGAGTGCCGTCTTGTTTTTTCCGGTCGGTGAATCTCATGATTGTTGGAGGTCTCTCGTTGCGTGCTAGTAGTGGATGACATGTCTCGATGTGCTCCAAATCCAACGCTATCCTCTTGCTTTGGAGCTAGGGTGCCATTTGTTGCTCCACCGAGTGTGCCTCCTGCTCGCCGGGTGCTCTTTCCACGACCACCGCTCCACCCACCTCTCCAGCTCCATAAACCGCCGGTCCTTTTCCGCATTCTGGAGATGCAGATTTTAGACTTCCACCAGCAGCCCCAGAGGTTGCTTCTGCTGGGCTCTGACCGTCGCCACATCCTCAAGTAGCTCAGCTCCTGCTGAGGGAGATTTTAATGCCCTCAAGCGCCTTCGGATTTGGACTTTTCCTCAGTGGCATAGAGGTGTGCAAGGTAATTAGGGCCCGAGCAGCTACCGCTGCGAGGTCCCTATTGTTTTTCGATCGGATTATTATTATTATTATTAGGGCCCGAGCAGCGACCGCTGCGAGGTCCCTATTGTTTTTGTAAAAATTATTATTATTATTAGGGCCCGAGCAGCGACCGCTGCGAGGTCCCTATTGTTTTTGTAAAAATTATTATTATTATTATTATTATTATTATTATTATTAGGGCCCGAGCAGCGACCGCTGCGAGGTCCCTCTTGTTTTTGTAAGAATTATTATTATTCTTCTTCTTCTTCTTCTCCGTAAACGATCGCATTTTTGAGGGCCTAAACATTTACGAAAACTCACCAAACTTTGCAGTCTCTTCGGGCCCGGCGAAAAATTTGATATTATGTAGTTGTCATAACAACGCGACTCTATAGCGCCACCTAGCGTAGAAAAATAAAAACCAATCCCGGCCCGTTTGAGCTAGAGCTACGAAAATTGGCAGGCACGTGTAGCACTACGAGACGCACAAAAAAGTCAGTGGAAGCCAATTCCTAAAATGTACAGGAAGTGAGCTATGAATTTTTTAATGTCCAATTTTGGCCTATTTTGGCACATTCACTGTGGTCATACTTTTTCCCCCTATGCAAACATTTTTCATCCCATTGACTTTAAACTTGGCATTTATCATCTCAAGACTTAAGAGAAAAACTAGGCAAAAAATCTTGCGTTTTCGAAATACTATATGACGGGGGCGGGGCATCAAATATTGCCTTTAAAATTTCATTTGTCCAGAAAGAGCAAATGCTGAATAACTCCCATGTACAAGCTCCAAAAAATCTCAAACTTCTCAGGCAACGTAATAGTCACGGCCTGAAAACACCTATATGAAAAAATTCAGTTATACATATAGCGCCACCTAGTGGTTACAATAAATGTCATACTTTACGTTTTTAGCTACTGTGCTGAGCTCGTTGAAGGGATCCAGTTGAAAATTGGTCAGAAAAGCCTTAAGATGTTGATGATGCCCCACACCGAATATTGTAACTTTTCGCCAAAGGGCGTGGCCGCTACGGTGACGCAAAGTCTGAAGATTTTTCGTGACAATAAAAGCTGCATGAACTTGACCGAGATGATCCTATCTTCTCAAAATTTCACACATTTGATGAGAGTCCAGCCCTAAAGACATCTACGAACTTATATTTCATCTAACTGATAGCGCCACCTAGTGGCAATTTTTTTTCCTTACGAATTTTCTTGTACATTTTTCCCCAAACACGTTAACTGGACCAACCTCATATTTGCTCAGATGGGGGTTTCGGCCTTCATGATGTCACAACACGAAGTTTGTGAGTTTTCGCGAATCGCTGTGGGCGTGGCTAAGCACTGTTCGCCAAGAAAACAACGCTAGTTTTGATGGTCTAAACATGCGCAGAAACTCATGAAACTTGGCACACACATCTGGCCTGGCAAAATGAGCAATATTTTATCATGTATTGTCCTATTTTTACAAAAATGACTCAATAGCGCCCCCTAGAAATTTTTAACGAAGCAGCCCCGATTGTACGTTTAAGCAAGAACGACGAATATTTTTAGGTGTATGAGGGAGCTCAAGACCTACAAAAAAGTCTCTTGTACCCATATGCTAAAATGAACAGGAAGTGAGCTACGAATTTTTGAATGTCCCATATTTGACGATTTTTGCACATTCACAGGGGGCAGACTTTTGCCCACTTCTCCTACACGTTTCATCCGACTGAGTTAAGACTTGGCCTGGACCATGTCAAGACCTGAGCCAACGACAGGGGGAAAAATTTTGACTTTTCGAAATACTATATGATGAGGGCGGGGCATCAAAATTTGTGTTTCACAATGAAAAAGGATATGCTTGATAACTCCCCGGTACATGCTCCAAAAAATCCCAAACTTGACATGTATTTTTATCGTCAAGGCCTGAAGTTATCTCTATGACAACATTCAGTTATATATGCAGCGCCACCTAGCCCTTGAGGCATGAAAAAAAAATACCCCACATACGGTATTTTGTACAAAAAATGTACACTCATTCTAAGTGTGATAACTAAGTCATTTATGAATATTTTTTTAGTTTCCACCACTCAAAATGTTCACTGGCATCAGACTTATCCAAACATATATATATTTTTATTTATTTTTGATAGCCTCTATGGACATTAAAAGCAATATCGTGAATGAAGGATATGCTTAATAACTCCACGGTACATGCTCCAAAAAAAAATCCCACACTTGACATGTATGCTTATAATCAAGGCCTGAAGGTATCTCTATGACAACATTCAGTTATAAATACAGCGCCACCTAGCCCTTGAGGCTTATATAAAAAAAAATAAAAAATACCCCACATACGGTATTTTGTACAAAAAATGTACACTCATTCTAAGTGTGATAACTAAGTCATTTATGAATATTCTTTTAGTTTCCACCACTCAAATTGTTCACTGGCTTCACACCGATCCAAACGTATGTACGTTTCCATTTTGTTTTATTCATTTTTGATTGCCCCTTTGGACAATAAAAGTAACATTGTGCAATGAGTACAACGAGCGATGATGTGTATATACACTTTTACAAAAAAATACCAATCAGGGCAACTCATTGCCTAAAAATAAAAAAGGATGCTGATTTTTGCAGGTCTTAACAATCACCAAAACCCGTTGAGCTTGACACACACACTGGCAAAAAAATATTCTACATGTAAACGTTTATTATGCCATTTTCAAAGAAATTTTGCTTCCAATATGCCAGTACCCCAACGTGCCAGTACCCCAACGTGCAAGTACCCCAACGTGCAAGGACCCCAACGTGGCCCGGGCTGCGAGGGCCCTTTATAGCTGCTCGCAGCTCTAGTTATTATTATTATTCTTCTTCTTCTTTATTCTCCGCAAACAATCGCGATTTTGGGTACCTAAATATTCACGAAAACTCACCGAACTTTGCACACTCCTCAGGTCCGGCGAAAAATTTGATATTATGAAGTCGTTATAACAACGCGACTCTATAGCGCCCCCTAGCATAGAAAAATAAAAACCAAGCCCGGCACGTTTCAGCTAGAGCAACGAAAATTGGTAGGCACGTGTAGCACCCCGAGACGCACAAAAAAGTCTATTGGGACCATGTAGCTAAAATGTACAGGAAGTGAGCTATGAATTTTTTAATGTCCAATTTTGGCCGATTTTGGCACATTCACTGTGGTCATGCTTTTTCCCCCTATGCAAACATTTTTCATCCCATTGACTTCAAACTTGGCATTTATCATCTCAAGACCTAAGAGAACAGCTGGGCAAAAAGTCTTGCCTTTTCGAAATACTATATGACGGGGGCGGGGCATCAAATATTGCCTTTAAAATTTCATTTGTCCAGAAAGAGCAAATGCTGAATAACTCCCATGTACAAGCTCCAAAAAATCTCAAACTTCTCAGGCAACGTAATAGTCACGGCCTGAAAACATCTATATGACAAAATTCAGTTCTACATATAGCGCCACCTAGTGGTTACAATAAATGTCATACTTTACGTTTTTAGCTACTGTGCTGAGCTCGTTGAAGGGATCCAGTTGAAAATTGGTCAGAAAAGCCTTAAGATGTTGATGATGCCCCACACCGAATATTGTAACTTTTCGCCAAAGGGCGTGGCCGCTACGGTGACGCAAAGTCTGAAGATTTTTCGTGACAATAAAAGCTGCATTAACTTGACCGAGATGATCCTATCTTCTCAAAATTTCACACATTTGATGAGAGTCCAGCTCTAAAGACATCTACTAACTTACATTTCATCTAACTGATAGCGCCACCTAGTGGCAATTTTTTTTCTTACGAATTTTCTTCTACGTTTTTCTCCAAACACGTTAACTGGACCTACCTCATATTTGCTCAGATGAGGGTTTCGGCCTTCATGATGTCACAACACGAAGTTTGTGAGTTTTCGCGAATTGCTGTGGGCGTGGCTAAGCGCTGTTCGCCAAGAAAACAACGCCAGTTTTGAGGGTCTAAACATGTACAGAAACTCCTGAAACTTGGCACACACATCTGGCCTGGTAAAATGAGCAATATTTTATTGTTGATTGTGCTATTTTTAAAAAAATGACTCAATAGCGCCCCCTCGAAATTTTTAACGAAGCAGCCCCGGTTGTACGTTTAAGCAAGAACGACGAATATTTTTAGGTGTATGAGGGAGCCCAAGACCTACAAAAAAGTCTCTTGTACCCATATGCTAAAATGAACAGGAAGTGAGCTACGAATTTTTGAATGTCCCATTTTTGACGATTTTTGCACATTCACAGGGGGCAGACTTTTGCCCACTTCTCCTATACGTTTCATCCGACTGAGTCAAGACTTGGCCTGGACCACGTCAAGATCTGAGCCAACGACAGGGGGAAAAATTTTGACTTTTCGAAATACTATATGATGAGGGCGGGGCATCAAAATGTGTGTTTCGCAATGAAAAATGATATGCTTGATATCTCCCCGGTACATGCTCCAAAAAATCCCAAACTTGACATGTATGTTTATCGTCAAGGCCTGAAGTTATCTCTATGACAACATTCAGTTATATATGCAGCGCCACCTAGCCCTTGAGGCATGAAAAAAAAATACCACACATACGGTATTTTGTACAAAAAATGTAAACTCATTCTAAGTGTGATAACTAAGTCATTTATGAATATTCTTTTAGTTTCCACCACTCAAAATGTTCACTGGCATCAGACTTATCCAAACATATATATATTTTTATTTATTTTTGATAGCCTCTATGGACATTAAAAGCAATATCGTGAATGAAGGATATGCTTAATAACTCCACGGTACATGCTCCAAAAAAAATCCCACACTTGACATGTATGCTTATAATCAAGGCCTGAAGGTATCTCTATGACAACATTCAGTTATAAATACAGCGCCACCTAGCCCTTGAGGCTTATATAAAAAAAAATAAAAAATACCCCACATACGGTATTTTGTACAAAAAATGTACAATCATTCTAAGTGTGATAACTAAGTCAGTTATGAATATTCTTTTAGTTTCCACCACTCAAATTGTTCACTGGCTTCACACCGATCCAAACGTATGTACGTTTCCATTTTGTTTTATTCATTTTTGATTGCCCCTTTGGACAATAAAAGTAACATTGTGCAATGAGTACAACGAGCGATGATGTGTATATACACTTTTACAAAAAAATACCAATCAGGGCAACTCATTGCCTAAAAATAAAAAAGGACGCTGATTTTTGCAGGTCTGAACAATCACCAAAACCCGTTGAGCTTGACAGACACTGGCAAAAAAATATTCTACATGTAAACGTTTATTATGCCATTTTCAAAGAAATTTTGCTTCCAATATGCCAGTACCCCAACGTGCCAGTACCCCAACGTGCAAGTACCCCAATGTGGCCCGGGCTGCGAGGGCCCTTTATAGCTGCTCGCAGCTCTAGTTATTATTATTATTATTCTTCTTCTTCTTTATTCTCCGCAAACGATCGCGATTTTGGGTACCTAAACATTCACGAAAACTCACCGAACTTTGCAGACTCCTCAGGCCCGGCGAAAAATTTGATATTATTAAGTCGTCATAACAATGCGACTCGATAGCGCCCCCTAGCGTAGAAAAATAAAAACCAAGCCCGGCACGTTTGAGCTAGAGCAACAAAAATTGGCAGGCACGTGTAGCACCCCGAGACGCACAAAAAAGTCTATTGGGACCATGTAGCTAAAATGTACAGGAAGTGAGCTATGAATTTTTTTATGTCCAATTTTGGCCTATTTTGGCACATTCACTGTGGTCATGCTTTTTCCCCCTTTGCAAACATTTTTCATCCAATTGACTTCAAACTTGGCATTTATCATCTCAAGACCTGAGAGAACAACTGGGCAAAATATCTTGCTTTTTTGAAATACTATATGACGGGGGCGGGGCATCAAATATTGCCTTTAAAATTTCATTTGTCCAGAAAGAGCAAATGCTTAATAACTCCCATGTTCAAGCTCCAAAAAATCTCAAACTTCTCAGGCAATGTAATAGTCACGGCCTGAAAACATCTATATGATAAAATTCAGTTATACATATAGCGCCACCTAGTGGTAACAATAAATGTCATACTTTACGTTTTTAGCTACTGTGCTGAGCTCGTTGAAGGGATCCATTTGAAAATTGGTCAGAAAAGCCTTAAGATGTTGATCATGCCCCACACCGAATATTGTAACTTTTCGCCAAAGGGCGTGGCCGCTACGGTGACGCAAAGTCTGAAGATCTTTCGTGAAAATAAAAGCTGCATTAACTTGACCGAGATGATCCTATCTTCTCAAAATTTCACACATTTGATGAGAGTCCAGCCCTAAAGACATCTACTGACTTATATTTCATCTAACTGATAGCGCCACCTAGTGGCAATTTTTTTTCTTACGAATTTTCTTCTACGTTTTTCTCCAAACACGTTAACTGGACCTACCTCATATTTGCTCAGATGAGGGTTTCGGCCTTCATGATGTCACAACACGAAGTTTGTGAGTTTTCGCGAATTGCTGTGGGTGTGGCTAAGCGCTGTTCGCCAAGAAAACAACGCCAGTTTTGAGGGTCTAAACATGCACAGAAACTCCTGAAACTTGGCACACACATCTGGCCTGGTAAAATGAGCAATATTTTATTGTTGATTGTGCTATTTTTACAAAAATGACTCAATAGCGCCCCCTCGAAATTTTTAACGAAGCAGCCCCGGTTGTACGTTTAAGCAAGAACGACGAATATTTTTAGGTGTATGAGGGAGCCCAAGACCTACAAAAAAGTCTCTCGGACCCTTATGCTAAAATGAACAGGAAATGAGCTACGAATTTTTGAATGTCCCATTTTTGACAATTTTTGCACATTCACAGGGGGCAGACTTTTGCCCACTTCTCCTACACGTTTCATCTGACTGAGTTAAGACTTGACCTGGACCATGTCAAGACCTGAGCCAACGACAGGGGGAAAAATCTTGACCTTTCGAAATACTATATGATGAAGGCGGGGCATCAAAATTTGTGTTTCGCAATGAAAAAGGATATGCTTGATAACTCCCCGGTACATGCTCCAAAAAATCCCAAACTTGACATGTATGTTTATCGTCAAGGCCTGAAGTTATCTCTATGACAACATTCAGTTATATATGCAGCGCCACCTAGCCCTTGAGGCATGAAAAAAAAATACCCCACATACGGTATTTTGTACAAAAAATGTACACTCATTCTAAGTGTGATAACGAAGTCATTTATGAATATTCTTTTAGTTTCCACCACTCAAAATGTTCACTGGCATCAGACTTATCCAAACATATATATATTTTTATTTATTTTTGATAGCCTCTATGGACATTAAAAGCAATATCGTGAATGAAGGATATGCTTAATAACTCCACGGTACATGCTCCAAAAAAAATCCCACACTTGACATGTATGCTTATAATCAAGGCCTGAAGGTATCTCTATGACAACATTCAGTTATAAATACAGCGCCACCTAGCCGTTGAGGCTTATATAAAAAAATTTAAAAAATACCCCACATACGGTATTTTGTACAAAAAATGTACACTCATTCTAAGTGTGATAACTAAGTCATTTATGAATATTCTTTTAGTTTCCACCACTCAAATTGTTCACTGGCTTCACACGATCCAAACGTATGTACGTTTCCATTTTGTTTTATTCATTTTTGATTGCCCCTTTGGACAATAAAAGTAAACATTGTGCAATGAGTACAACGAGCGATGATGTGTATATACACTTTTACAAAAAAATACCAATCAGGGCAACTCATTGCCTAAAAATAAATAAGAACGCTGATTTTTGCAGGTCTTAACAATCACCAAAATCCGTTGAGCTTGACAGACACTGGCAAAAAAAATATTCTACATGTAAACGTTTATTATGCCATTTTCAAAGAAATTTTGCTTCCAATATGCCAGTACCCCAACGTGCCAGTACCCCAACGTGCAAGTACCCCAACGTGCAAGGACCCCAACGTGGCCCGGGCTGCGAGGGCCCTTTATAGCTGCTCGCAGCTCTAGTTAGGGCCCGAGCAGCGACCGCTGCGAGGTCCCTCTTGTTTTTGTAGGAATTATTATTATTCTTCTTCTTCTTCTTCTCCGTAAACGATCGCATTTTTGAGGGCCTAAACATTTACGAAAACTCACCAAACTTTGCAGTCTCTTCGGGCCCGGCGAAAAATTTGATATTATGTAGTTGTCATAACAACGCGACTCTATAGCGCCACCTAGCGTAGAAAAATAAAAACCAATCCCGGCCCGTTTGAGCTAGAGCTACGAAAATTGGCAGGCACGTGTAGCACTCCGAGACACACAAAAAAGTCAGTGGAAGCCATTTCCTAAAATGTACAGGAAGTGAGCTATGAATTTTTTAATGTCCAATTTTGGCCTATTTTGGCACATTCACTGTGGTCATGCTTTTTCCCCCTTTGCAAACATTTTTCATCCAATTGACTTCAAACTTGGCATTTATCATCTCAAGACCTGAGAGAACAACTGGGCAAAACATCTTGCCTTTTTGAAATACTATATGACGGGGGCGGGGCATCAAATATTGCCTTTAAAATTTCATTTGTCGAGAAAGAGCAAATGTTTAATAACTCCCATGTTCAAGCTCCAAAAAATCTCAAACTTCTCAGGCAACGTAATAGTCACGGCCTGAAAACATCTATATGATAAAATTCAGTTATACATATAGCGCCACCTAGTGGTTACAATAAATGTCATACTTTACGTTTTTAGCTACTGTGCTGAGCTTGTTGAAGGGATCCATTTGAAAATTGGTCAGAAAAGCCTTAAGATGTTGATCATGCCCCACACCGAATATTGTAACTTTTCGCCAAAGGGCGTGGCCTCTACGGTGACGCAAAGTCTGAAGATTTTTCGTGAAAATAAAAGCTGCATTAACTTGACCGAGATGATCCTATCTTCTCAAAATTTCACACATTTGATGAGAGTCCAGCCCTAAAGACATCTACTGACTTATATTTCATCTAACTGATAGCGCCACCTAGTGGCAATTTTTTTTCTTACGAATTTTCTTCTACGTTTTTCTCCAAACACGTTAACTGGACCTACCTCATATTTGCTCAGATGAGGGTTTCGGCCTTCATGATGTCACAACACGAAGTTTGTGAGTTTTCGCGAATTGCTGTGGGTGTGGCTAAGCGCTGTTCTCCAAGAAAACAACGCCAGTTTTGAGGGTCTAAACATGCACAGAAACTCATGAAACTTGGCACACACATCTGGCCTGGTAAAATGAGCCATATTTTATTGTTGATTGTGCTATTTTTTACAAAAATGACTCAATAGCGCCCCCTAGAAGTTTTTAACAAAGCAGTCCCGGTTGTACGTTTAAGCAAGAACGACGAATATTTTTAGGTGTATGAGGGAGCCCAAGTCCTACAAAAAAGTCTCTTGGACCCATATGCTAAAATGAACAGGAAGTGAGCTATGAATTTTTGAATGTCCCATTTTTTACGATTTTTGCACATTCACAGGGGGCAGACTTTTGCCCACTTCTCCTACACGTTTCATCCGACTGAGTTAAGACTTGGCCTGGACCATGTCAAGACCTGAGCCAACGACAGGGGGAAAAATTTTGACTATTCTAAATACTATATGATGAGGGCGGGGCATCAAATTTAGTGTTTCGCAATGAAAAAGGATATGCTTGATAACTCCCCGGTACATGCTCCAAAAAATCCCAAACTTGACATGTATGTTTATCGTCAAGGCCTGAAGTTATCTCTGTGACAACATTCAGTTATATATGCAGCGCCACCTAGCCCTTGAGGATTAAAAAAAAAATACCCCACATACGGTATTTTGTACAAAAAATGTACACTCATTCTAAGTGTGATAACGAAGTCATTTCTGAATATTCTTTTAGTTTCCACCACTCAAAATGTTCACTGGCATCAGACTTATCCAAACATATATATATTTTTATTTATTTTTGATAGCCTCTATGGACATTAAAAGCAATATCGTGAATGAAGGATATGCTTAATAACTCCACGGTACATGCTCCAAAAAAAATCCCACACTTGACATGTATGCTTATAATCAAGGCCTGAAGGTATCTCTATGACAACATTCAGTTATAAATACAGTGCCACCTAGCCCTTGAGGCTTATATAAAAAAATATAAAAATACCCCACATACGGTATTTTGTACAAAAAATGTACACTCATTCTAAGTGTGATAACTAAGTCATTTATGAATATTCTTTTAGTTTCCACCACTCAAATTGTTCACTGTCTTGACACCGATCCAAACGTATGTACGTTTCCATTTTGTTTTATTCATTTTTGATTGCCCCTTTGGACAATAAAAGTAACATTGTGCAATGAGTACAACGAGCGATGATGTGTATATACACTTTTACAAAAAAATACCAATCAGGGCAACTCATTGCCTAAAAATAAAAAAGGACGCTGATTTTTGCAGGTCTTAACAATCACCAAAACCCGTTGAGCTTGACACACACACTGGCAAAAAAATATTCTACATGTAAACGTTTATTATGCCATTTTCAAAGAAATTTTGCTTCCAATATGCCAGTACCCCAATGTGCCAGTACCCCAACATGCAAGTACCACAACGTGCAAGGACCCCAACGTGGCCCGGGCTGCGAGGGCCCTTTATAGCTGCTCGCAGCTCTAGTTATTATTATTCTTCTTCTTCTTCTTCTTCTTCTCCGCAAACGATCACGATTTTGGGTACCTAAACATTTACGAAAACTCACCAAACTTTGCACACTCCTCAGGCCCGGCGAAAAATTTGATATTATGAAGTCGTCATAACAACGCGACTCGATAGCGCCCCCTAGCGTAGAAAAATAAAAACCAAGCCCGGCATGTTTGAGCTAGAGCAACAAAAATTGGCAGGCACGTGTAGCACCCCGAGACGCACAAAAAAGTCTATTGGGACCATGTAGCTAAAATGTACAGGAAGTGAGCTATGAATTTTTTTATGTCCAATTTTGGCCTATTTTGGCACATTCACTGTGGTCATGCTTTTTCCCCCTTTGCAAACATTTTTCATCCAATTGACTTCAAACTTGGCATTTATCATCTCAAGACCTGGGAGAACAACTGGGCAAAAAATCTTGCCTTTTCGAAATACTATATGATGGGGGCGGGGCATCAAATATTGTCTTTAAAATTTCATTTGTCCAGAAAGAGCAAATGCTTAATAACTCCCATGTACAAGCTCCAAAAAATCTCAAACTTCTCAGGCAACGTAATAGTCACGGCCTGAAAACACCTATATGAAAAAATTCAGTTATACATATAGCGCCACCTAGTGGTTACAATAAATGTCATACTTTACGTTTTTAGCTACTGTGCTGAGCTCGTTGAAGGGATCCAGTTGAAAATTGGTCAGAAAAGCCTTAAGATGTTGATCATGCCCCACACCGAATATTGTAACTTTTCGCCAAAGGGCGTGGCCGCTACGGTGACGCAAAGTCTGAAGATTTTTCGTGACAATAAAAGCTGCATGAACTTGACCGAGATGATCCTATCTTCTCAAAATTTCACACATTTGATGAGAGTCCAGCCCTAAAGACATCTACGAACTTATATTTCATCTAACTGATAGCGCCACCTAGTGGCAATTTTTTTTCTTACGAATTTTCTTGTACATTTTTCTCCAAACACGTTAACTGGACCAACCTCATATTTGCTCAGATGGGGGTTTCGGCCTTCATGATGTCACAACACGAAGTTTGTGAGTTTTCGCGAATCGCTGTGGGCGTGGCTAAGCACTGTTCGCCAAGAAAACAACGCTAGTTTTGATGGTCTAAACATGCGCAGAAACTCATGAAACTTGGCACACACATCTGGCCTGGCAAAATGAGCAATATTTTATCATGTATTGTCCTATTTTTACAAAAATGACTCAATAGCGCCCCCTAGAAATTTTTAACGAAGCAGCCCCGATTGTACGTTTAAGCAAGATCTACGAAAATTTTTAGGTGTATGAGGGAGTCCAAGACCTACAAAAAAGTCTCTTGGACCCATGTGCTAAAATGAACAGGAAGTGAGCTATGAATTTTTGAATGTCCCATTTTTGACGATTTTTGCACATTTTCAGGGGGCATACTTTTGCCCACTTCTCCTACACATTTCATCCGACTGACTTTAGACTTGACCTGGACCATGTCAAGACCTGAGCCAACTACAGGCAGAAAAATCTTGACTTTTGGAAATACTATATGATGAGGGCGGGGCATCAAATTTTGTGTTTCGCACTGAAAAAGGATATGCTTAATAACTCCCCGGTACATGCTCCAAAAAATCCCAAACTTGACATGTATGTTTATAGTCAAAGCCTGAAGGTATCTCTATGACAAAATTCAGTTATATATGCAGCGCCACCTAGCCCTTCAGGCGTGAAAAAAAAATACCCCACATACGGTATTTTGTACAAAAAATGTCAACTCATTCTAAGTGTGATAACTCCCATGTTCAAGCTCCAAAAAATCTCAAACTTCTCAGGCAACGTAATAGTCACGGCCTGAAAGCATCTATATGATAAAATTCAGTTATACATATAGCGCCACCTAGTGGTAACAATAAATGTCATACTTTACGTTTTTAGCTACTGTGCCGAGCTCGTTGAAGGGATCCAGTTGAAAATTGGTCAGAAAAGCCTTAAGATGTTGATCATGCCCCACACCAAATATTGTAACTTTTCGCCAAAGGGCGTGGCCGCTACGGTGACGCAAAATCCGAAAATTTTTCGTGACAATAAAAGCTGCATGAACTTGACCGAGATGATCCTATCTTCTCAAAATTTCACACATTTGATGAGAGTCCAGCCCTTAAGACATCTACGAACTTATATTTCATCTTACTGATAGCGCCACCTAGTGGCAATTTTTTTTCTTACGAATTTTCTTGTACATTTTTCTCCAAACACGTTAACTGGACCAACCTCATATTTGCTCAGATGAGGGTTTCGGCCTTCATGATGTCACAACACGAAGTTTGTGAGTTTTCGCGAATCGCTGTGGGCGTGGCTAAGCACTGTTCGCCAAGAAAACAACGCCAGTTTTGAGGGTCTAAACATGCGCAGAAACTCATGAAACTTGGCACACACATCTGGCCTGGTAAAATGAACAATATTTTATTGTTGATTGTACTATTTTTACAAAAATGACTCAATAGCGCCCCCTAGAAATTTTTAACGAAGCAGCCCCGATTCTACGTTTAAGCAAGATCTACGAAAATGTTTACGTGTATGAGGGAGCCAAAGACCTACAAAAAAGTCTCTTGGACCCATATGCTAAAATGAACAGGAAGTGAGGTACGAATTTTTGAATGTCCCATTTTTGACGATTTTTGCACATTTTCAGGGGGCATACTTTTGCCCACTTCTCCTACATGTTTTATCCGACTGACTTATGACTTGACCTGGACCATGCCAAGACCTGAGCCAACAACAGACGGAAAAATCTTGACTTTTGGAAATACTATATGATGAGCGCGGGGCATCAAAATTTGTGTTTCGCACTGAAAAAGGATATGCTTAATAACTCCCCGATACATGCTCCAAAAAATCCCAAACTTGACATGTATGTTTATCGTCAAGGCCTGAAGGTATCTCTATGACAACATTCAGTTATATATGCAGCGCCACCTCGCCCTTGAGGCAAAACAAAAAAATACCCCACATACGGTATTTTGTACAAAAAATGTAAACTCATTCTAAGTGTGATAACTAAGTCATTTATGAATATTCTTTTACTTTCCACCACTCAAAATGTTCACTGGCATTAGACTTATCCAAACATGTACTTTTTTATTTATTTTTGATAGCCTCTATGGACATTAAAAGCAATATCGTGAATGAAGGATATGCTTAATAACTCCACGGTACATGCTCCAAAAAAATCCCACACTTGACATGTATGTTTAGAGTCAAGGCTTGAAGGTATCCCTATGACAACATTCCATTATATATACAGCGCCACCTAGCCCTAGAGGCATAAAAAAAAATACACCAACTTAACGGTATTTTTACAAAAAAAAAAAAAATCCACATGTCAAGGTTTATCATGCCATTTTCAAAGAAATTCTGCTTCCAATGTGCCGTACCTAAACTTGCCAGTACCCCAACGTGCCAGTACCCCAACGTGCAAGTACCCCAACGTGCAAGTACCCCAACGTGGCCCGGGCTGCGAGGGCCCTTTATAGCTGCTCGCAGCTCTAGTTTAATTTGTTGTCCAAAGTACTTGAAAATGTCAAAAACCCAAGCACTAACACCAACTCCAGCAAGTCAGTCGGAAACAGGAAACGCCCCTGCTTGGTGCTTTTTTGCATACATTGTACTTTGTTTGCCTTATCGTTGCTGTTATATTACTTGTTTTTTGAGCATCCCTGCCTCACTTCCTTGTACTTGGATCCACCGTCATAGCAAACCATGAGATGAACAAGCAAATTGTACAAATAGAGCCAAAAAGGCAGAGTATGCAAAGTTAGATTTAAAAAAAAAAAAAAAGTGTGGGTAAAAAATGATTTTAGTATATTATGTTCTAAACGCAAATTTGTAAAGGTTTTATTTAACCAGGCCAATAACATAATAAACAGCCACTTACGTAATAAGTTATGTTATTGGCCTTTAAAGGTATTGTTATTGTTAGGGCCCGAGCAACGACCGCTGCGAGGTCCCTATTGTTTTTGTAAAAATTATTATTAGGGCCCGAGCAGCGACCGCTGCGAGGTCCCTATTGTTTTTGTAAAAGTTATTATTAGGGCCCGAGCAGCGACCGCTGCGAAGTCCCTATTGTTTTTGTAAAAATTATTATTATTATTAGGGCCCGAGCAGCGACCGCTGCGAGGTCCCTATTGTTTTTGTAAAAATTATTATTATTATTATTATTATTATTATTATTATTAGGGCCCGAGCAGCGACCGCTGCGAGGTCCCTATTGTTTTTGTAAAAATTATTATTATTATTATTAGGGCCCGAGCAGCGACCGCTGCGAGGTCCCTATTGTTTTTGTAAAAATTCTTCTTCTTCTTCTTCTTCTTCTTTATTCTCCGCAAACAATCGCGATTTTGGGTACCTAAATATTCACGAAAACTCACCGAACTTTGCACACTCCTCAGGCCCGGCGAAAAATTTGATATTATGAAGTCGTTATAACAACGCGACTCTATAGCGCCCCCTAGCATAGAAAAATAAAAACCAAGCCCGGCACGTTTGAGCGAGAGCAACGAAAATTGGCAGGCACGTGTAGCACCCCGAGACGCACAAAAAAGTCTATTGGGACCATGTAGCTAAAATGTACAGGAAGTGAGCTATGAATTTTTTTATGTCCAACTTTGGCCTATTTTGGCACATTCACTGTGGTCATGCTTTTTCCCCCTATGCAAACATTTTTCATCCCATTGACTTCAAACTTGGCATTTATCATCTCAAGACCTGAGAGAACAACTGGGCATATGACGGGGGCGGGGCATCAAATATTGCCTTTAAAATTTCATTTGTCCAGAAAGAGCAAATGCTTAATAACTCCCATGTTCAAGCTCCAAAAAATCTAAAACTTCTCAGGCAACGTAATAGTCACGGCCTGAAAACATCTATATGATAAAATTCAGTTATACATATAGCGCCACCTAGTGGTTACAATAAATGTCATACTTTACGTTTTTAGCTACTGTGCTGAGCTTGTTGAAGGGATCCATTTGAAAATTGGTCAGAAAAGCCTTAAGATGTTGATCATGCCCCACACCGAATATTGTAACTTTTCGCCAAAGGGCGTGGCCGCTACTGTGACGCAAAGTCTGAAGATTTTTCGTGAAAATAAAAGCTGCATTAACTTGACCGAGATGATCCTATCTTCTCAAAATTTCACACATTTGATGAGAGTCCAGCCCTAAAGACATCTACTGACTTATATTTCATCTAACTGATCGCGCCACCTAGTGGCAATTTTTTTTCTTACGAATTTTCTTCTACGTTTTTCTCCAAACACGTTAACTGGACCTACCTCATATTTGCTCAGATGAGGGTTTCGGCCTTCATGATGTCACAACACGAAGTTTGTGAGTTTTCGCGAATTGCTGTGGGTGTGGCTAAGCGCTGTTCGCCAAGAAAACAACGCCAGTTTTGAGGGTCTAAACATGCACAGAAACTCCTGAAACTTGGCACACACATCTGGCCTGGTAAAATGAGCCATATTTTATTGTTGATTGTGCTATTTTTACAAAAATGACTCAATAGCGCCCCCTAGAAGTTTTTAACGAAGCAGCCCCGGTTGTACGTTTAAGCAAGAACGACGAATATTTTTAGATGTATGAGGGAGCCCAAGTCCTACAAAAAAGTCTCTTGGACCCATATGCTAAAATGAACAGGAAGTGAGCTACGAATTTTTGAATGTCCCATTTTTGACAATTTTTGCACATTCACAGGGGGCAGACTTTTGCCCACTTCTCCTACACGTTTCATCTGACTGAGTTAAGACTTGACCTGGACCATGTCAAGACCTGAGCCAACGACAGGGGGAAAAATCTTGACCTTTCGAAATACTATATGATGAAGGCGGGGCATCAAAATTTGTGTTTCGCACTGAAAAAGGATATGCTTAATAACTCCCTGGTACATGCTCCAAAAAATACCAAACTTGACATGTATGTTTATCGTCAAGGCCTGAAGCTATCTCTATGACAACATTCAGTTATATATGCAGCGCCACCTAGCCCTTGAGGCATAAAAAAAAAATACCCCACATACGGTATTTTGTACAAAAAATGTAAACTCATTCTAAGTGTGATAACGAAGTCATTTATGAATATTCTTTTAGTTTCCACCACTCAAAATGTTCACTGGCATCAGACTTATCCAAACATATATATATTTTTATTTATTTTTGATAGCCTCTGTGGACATTAAAAGCAATATCGTGAATGAAGGATATGCTTAATAACTCCACGGTACATGCTCCAAAAAAAATCCCACACTTGACATGTATGCTTATAATCAAGGCCTGAAGGTATCTCGATGACAACATTCAGTTATAAATACAGCGCCACCTCGCCCTTGAGGCTTATATAAAAAAAAAAACCCACATACGGTATTTTGTACAAAAAAATGTAAACTCATTCTAAGTGTGATGACTAAGTCATTTATGAATATTCTTTTAGTTTCCACCACTCAAATTGTTCACTGGCTTCACACCGATCCAAACGTATGTACGTTTCCATTTTGTTTTATTCATTTTTGATTGCCCCTTTGGACAATAAAAGTAACATTGTGCAATGAGTACAACGAGCGATGATGTATATATACACTTTTACAAAAAATACCAATCAGGGCAACTCATTGCCTAAAAATAAAAAAGGACGCTGATTTTTGCAGGTCTTAACAATCACCAAAACCCGTTGAGCTTGACACACACTGGCAAAAAAAATATTCTACATGTAAACGTTTATTCTGCCATTTTCAAAGAAATTTTGCTTCCAATATGCCAGTACCCCAACGTGCCAGTACCCTAACGTGCAAGTACCCCAACGTGCAAGTACCCCAACGTGCAAGGACCCCAACGTGGCCTGGGCTGCGAGGGCCCTTTATAGCTGCTCGCAGCTCTAGTTATTATTCTTCTTCTTCTTCTTCTTCTTCTCCGTAAACGATCGCATTTTTGAGGACCTAAACATTTACGAAAACTCACCGAAATTTGCACACTCTTCGGGTCCGGCGAAAAATTTGATATTCTGATGTTGTCATAACAATGTCACTCTATAGCGCCCCCTAGCATAAAAAAATAAAAACCAATCCCGGCACGTTTGACCTAGAGCTACGAAAATTGGCAGGCACTTGTAGCACTCCGGGACGCACAAAAAGTCAATTGGGACCATGTAGCAAAAATGTACAGGAAGTGAGTTATGAATTTTTGAATGTCCAATTTTGGCCCATTTTTGCACATTCACTGTGGTCATACTTTCCCCCCCTTTGCAAACAGTTTTCATCCGATTGACTTCAGACTTGGCATTTATCATCTCAAGACCAGAGAGAACAACTGGGCAAAAAGTCTTGCCTTTTCGAAATACTATATGATGGGGGCGGGGCATCAAATATTGCCTTTAAAATTTAATTTGTCCAGAAAGAGCAAATGCTTAATAACTCCCATGTTCAAGCTCCAAAAAATCTCAAACTTCTCAGGCAACGTAATAGTCACGGCCTGAAAACATCTATATGATAAAATTCAGTTCTACATATAGCGCCACCTACTGGTAACAATAAATGTCATACTTTACGTTTTTAACTACTGTGCTGATCTCGTTGAAGGGATCCAGTTGAAAATTGGTCAGAAAAGCCTTAAGATGTTGATCATGCCCCACACCGAATATTGTAACTTTTCGCCAAAGGGCGTGGCCGCTACGGTGCCGCAAAGTCTGAAGATTTTTCGTGACAATAAAAGCTGCATTAACTTGACCGAGATGATCCTATCTTCTCAAAATTTCACACATTTGATGAGAGTCCAGCCCTGAAGACATCTACAAACATATATTTCATCTTACTGATAGCGCCACCTAGTGGCAATTTTTTTTCTTACGAATTTTTTTCTACGTTTTTCTACAAACACGTTAACTGAACCTACCTCATATTTGCTCAGATGAGGGTTTCGGCCTTCATGATGTCACAACACGAAGTTTGTGAGTTTTCGCGAATCGCTGTGGGCGTGGCTAAGCGCTGTTCGCCAAGAAAACAACGCCAGTTTTGAGGGTCTAAACATGCGCAGAAACTCATGAAACTTGGCACACACATCTGGCCTGGTAAAATGAACAATATTTTATTGTTGATTGTGCTATTTTTAGAAAAATGACTCAATAGCACCCCCTAGAATTTTTTTAACGAAGCAGCCCCGGTTGTACGTTTAAGCAAGATCTACGAAAATGTTTAGGTGTATGAGAGAGTCCAAGACCTACAAAAAAGTCTCTTGGACCCATGTGCTAAAATGAACAGGAAGTGAGCTATGAATTTTTGAATGTCCCATTTTTGACGATTTTTGCACATTTTCAGGGGGCATACTTTTGCCCACTTCTCCTACACATTTCATCCGACTGAGTTCAGACTTGACCTGGACCATGTCAAGACCCGAGCCAACGACAGGCGGAAAAATCTTGACTTTTGGAAATACTATATGATGAGGGCGGGGCATCAAATTTTGTGTTTCGCACTGAAAAAGGATATGCTTAATAACTCCCCGGTACATGCTCCAAAAAATCCCAAACTTGACATGTATGTTTATAGTCAAGGCCTGAAGGTATCTCTATGACAAAATTCAGTTATATATGCAGCGCCACCTAGCCCTTGAGGCGGGAAAAAAAAATACCCCACATACGGTATTTTGTACAAAAAATGTAAACTCATTCTAAGTGTGATAACTAAGTCATTTATGAATATTCTTTTAGTTTCCACCACTCAAAATGTTCACTGGCATCAGACTTATCCAAACATATATATATTTTTATTTATTTTTGATAGCCTCTATGGACATTAAAAGCAATATCGTGAATGAAGGATATGCTTAATAACTCCACGGTACATGCTCCAAAAAAAATTCCACACTTGACATGTATGCTTATAATCAAGGCCTGAAGGTATCTCTATGACAACATTCAGTTATAAATACAGCGCTACCTCGCCCTTGAGGCTTATATAAAAAAAAAAAAAAAATACCCCACATACGGTATTTTGTACAAAAAATGTAAACTCATTCTAAGTGTGATAACTAAGTCATTTATGAATATTCTTTTAGTTTCCACCACTCAAATTGTTCACTGGCTTCACACCGATCCAAACGTATGTACGTTTCCATTTTGTTTTATTCATTTTTGATTGCACCTTTGGACAATAAAAGCAACATTGTGCAATGAGTACAACGAACGATGATGATATACACTTTTACAAAAAATACCAATCAGGGCAACTCATTGCCTAAAAATAAAAAAGGACGCTGATTTTTGCAGGTCTTAACAATCCCCAAACCCCGTTGAGCTTGACACACACACAGGCAAAAACAATATTCTACATGTAAAGGTTCATTATGCCATTTTCAAAGAAATTTCGCTTCCAATATGCCAGTACCCCAATGTGCCAGTACCCCAACGTGCAAGTATCCCAACGTGCAAGGACCCCAACGTGGCCCGGGCTGCGAGGGCCCTTTATAGCTGCTCGCAGCTCTAGTTAGGGCCCGAGCAGCGACCGCTGCGAGGTCCCTATTGTTTTTGTAAAAATTCTTCTTCTTCTTCTTCTTCTTCTTCTTCTTCTTTATTCTCCGCAAACAATCGCGATTTTGGGTACCTAAATATTCACAAAAACTCACCGAACTTTGCACACTCCTCAGGTCCGGCGAAAAATTTGATATTATGAAGTCGTTATAACAACGCGACTCTATAGCGCCCCCTAGCATAGAAAAATAAAAACCAAGCCCGGCACGTTTGAGCTAGAGCAACGAAAATTGGCAGGCACGTGTAGCACCCCGAGACGCACAAAAAAGTCTATTGGGACCATGTAGCTAAAATGTACAGGAAGTGAGCTATGAATTTTTTAATGTCCAATTTTGGCCTATTTTGGCACATTCACTGTGGTCATGCTTTTTCCCCCTATGCAAACATTTTTCATCCCATTGACTTCAAACTTGGCATTTATCATCTCAAGACCTAAGAGAACAGCTGGGCAAAAAGTCTTGCCTTTTCGAAATACTATATGACGGGGGCGGGGCATCAAATATTGCCTTTAAAATTTCATTTGTCCAGAAAGAGCAAATGCTGAATAAGAGGGAATTTTTTCCTTTGCAAACTGTGCATGCCACGGCAATAGCGTGCGACGAAATAAAAAGCTTTCAATAACTTTTCATCTTCAACATTTTAAGATGAATCACACCAAGTTTGGAGATGATCGGATAAACTCTGTAGGAGGAGTTCGTTAAAATAAGACCCCTATGAAATGGCCCAAAAAATGGCAACACGTTCCAAAGTAAATCAAAATGGCGGACTTCCTGTTCGGTTTAGCATATGGTTCAAAAAGAGTTTTTTGTACCTTGAGGGCTGTTACATATGTCTTCAAATGTTGGTAACTCTAGGTGAAATGTACAGCCGGGAATGCTTCATTAAATAAGAATTTTGAAACACAAAATTTGATGCCTCGCCTCTGGCGGACTTCCTGTTAGGTTTAGCATATGGTTCAAAAAGAGTTTTTTGTAGATCATAGTCTGTTACATATGTGTACCAATTTTCGTGGCTCTCAATTAAACGTACCACGGCAATGCTTTGTTAAGTAAGAATTTTGAAACTGTAAATTTGATGCCCCGCCACCGTCATATAGTATGTCAAAAACTTTAGATTTTTTACCATGATGTTGTCCCAGGTGTTGAGATGGTACAGCCCAAGTTTGAAGTCAATCGGGTTAACCGTGTAGGAGAAGCGGGCAAAAGTATGACCCCTGTAAATGTGCAAAAATGGGCCAAAATTGGACATTCAAATACTCATACCTCACTTCCTGTCTATTTTAGGGTACACATATCAAAGAGGTTTTTGTTCATCTGGATGTGCTACAGGTGCCACACAATTTTCGTAGCCATAGGACAATCGTAGCGGGACAGGGATCCGTTAAACCTATGTAGGTGGCGCTACAGAGCCATTTTTCATGTATCATGTATGGCGACTTTAAAATATCAAATTTTTCGCCAGGCCCGATCTCCGTGTAAAGTTTGGTGAGTTTTCGTTCATGTTTAGTGCCTCAAAAATGTGGTTGTTTGCGGAAAAGAATAATAACAAAGAAAAAGAAGAAGAATAATAATAATAAGAATTCCTTCAGGAACAATAGGGACCTCGCAGCGGTCGCTGCTCGGGCCCTAATAAGAAGAATTCCTACAAAAACAATAGGGCCTCGCAGCGGCACCGCCGCCGCCGCTGCTCGGGCCCTAATAATAATTCCTTCAGGAACAATAGGGACCTCGCAGCGGTCGCTGCTCGGGCCCTAACTAGAGCTGCGAGCAGCTATAAAGGGCCCTCGCAACCCGGGCCACGTTGGGGTACTTGCACGTCGGGGTACTGGCACGTTGGGGTACTGTCAAATAGGACAAGGACCATCTAAAATGTTTTTGACAAGCCTTGTGTGTGCAAAGTTTAATCAAAACGCAAAATATGGTGTGCAATTCCCAAAATAAATTCAAAATGGCGGACTTCCTTTTAGGTTTAGCATACGGCTACAGAATACTTTTTATAGGTCTTAGACTAATAGGTATGCCTCTGAGTTTTCACAAATCTCGGTCGTCAAGTCATCTTTAGTTATTTCGCCCTTGAATCATCCAATCGGAAATGCTCCATAAAAATGTATAGAGGGCGCGATTTATTGCAAATTGCACAAGAAATCTCTAAAAATTCATGTTCATGACAAGTCTGATGTGTGTGCAAAGTTTCATGAGTTTTCACACATGTATAGACCAAAAAAATAAGCAGCACTTTACTTGGCAAACAATGCATCGCTATGGCAACAGCATGTGACAAAATAAAAAACTTTCGATAACTTTGCATCTTAAACATCTTAAGATGAAACACACCAAGTTTGAAGACGGTCGGATGAATTTTGTACGAGGAGTTCGTGAAAATATGACCCCTAAGAAAGGCCACAAAAAATGGCTACAAATGCCGACGTAAATCAAAATGGCGGACTTCCTGTTTGGTTTAGCAGATGGTTCCATGAGACTTTTTTGTACATCGTGGGCTCTTATGTATGCCTCCAAATTATCATTGCGCTAGGTGAAACGTACAACCGGGAATGCTTCGTTAAAGAGGAGTTTTTTTTAGCTCAAAATGTGATGCCCGGCCCCTGCGGGACTTCCTATTGGGTTTAGCACATGGCACCAAGAGACTTTTTTGTACATCCTGGGCTGTTACATATGTCTACAATTTTTCGTCGCTCTTGCTGCTTCGTACAACTGGGAATGCTTCATTAAGAAGGATTTTTTTCCTTTGCAAAAAGTGCATGCCACGACAACAGCGTGTGACGAAATAAAAAACTTTTAATAACTTTTCATTTTCAACATCTTAAGATGAATCACACCAAGTTTGAAGATGATCGGATAAACTCTGTAGGAGGAGTTTGTTAAAATATGACCCCTATGAAATGGCCAAAAAAAATGGCAACACATTCCAAAGTAAATCAAAATGGCGGACGTCCTGTTAGGTTTAGCATATGGTTCAAAAAGAGTTTTTTGTACCTCGAGGGCTGTTATATACCTCTACAAATTTTGGTAACTCTAGGTGAAACGTACAGCCGGGTATGCTTTGTTAAAGAGGAGTTTTTTTTAGCTCAAAATGTGATGCCCGGCCCCTGGGGGACTTCCTGTTGGGTTTAGCACAGGGCACCAAGAGACTTTTTTGTACATCTTGGGCTGTTACATATGTCTACAAATTTTCGTAGCTCTTGCTGCTTCGTACAAATGGGAATGCTTCTTTAAGTATATATTTTTTCCTTTGCAAACAGTGCATGCCATGACAACAGTGTGCGACGAAATACAAAGCTTTCAATAACTTTTCATCTTCAACATCTTAAGATGAATCACACCAAGTTTGAAGATGATCGGATAAACACTGTAGGAGGAGTTCGTTAAAATAAGACCCCAATGAAATGGCCAAAAAAATGGCAACACGTTCCAAAATAAATCAAAATGGTGGACTTCCTGTCAGGTTTAGCATATGCTTCAAAAAGAGTTTTTTGTAGGTCATAGCCTGTTACATATGTGTACCAATTTTCGTAGCTCTAGATTAAACGTCCAACCGGCAATGCTTCGTGAAGAAAGAAGTTTTAAACTCTAAATTTGATGCGTCGCCGCCGTCATATAGTATATCAAAAACTTTAGATTTTTTACATTGATGTTGTCCCAGGTGTTGAGATGGTCCATCCCATGTTTGAAGTCAATCGGGTTAACCGTGTAGGAGAAGCGGGCAAAAGTATGACCCCTGTAAATGTGCAAAACTGGGCCAAAATTGGACATTCAGATGATCATACCTCACTTTCTGTCTATTTTAGGGTACACACATCAAAGAGGTTTTTGTTCATCTGGATGTGCTACGGGTGCCACACAATTTCCGTCGCCATAGGACAATCGTAGCGGGACAGGGATCCGTTTAACCTATGTAGGTGGCGCTATGGAGCCATTTTTCTGTTATCATGTATGGTGACTTTAAAATATCAAATTTTTCGCCAGGCCTGATGTGCGTGTAAAGTTTGGTGAGTTTTCGTTCACGTTTAGCGTCTCAAAAATGCGATTGTTTGCAGAGAAGAATAATAATCAGAATAATAATAATAAGAAGAATTCCTACAAAAACAATAGGGCCTCGCAGCGGCACCGCCGCCGCCGCTGCTCGGGCCCTAATAATAATAAGAATTCCTTCAGGAACAATAGGGACCTCGCAGCGGTCGCTGCTCGGGCCCTAATAATAATAATAATAATTCTTACAAAAACAAGAGGGACCTCGCAGCGGTCGCTGCTCGGGCCCTAATAATAATAATAATTCGAACGAAAAACAATAGGGACCTCGCAGCGGTCGCTGCTCGGGCCCTAATAACTAGAGCTGCGAGCAGCTATAAAGGGCCCTCGCAGCCCGGGCCACGTTGGGGTCCTTGCACGTTGGGGTACTTGCACGTTGGGGTACTGGCATATTGGAAGCAAAATTTCTTTGAAAATGGCATAATAAACGTTTACATGTAGAATATTTTTTTGCCAGTGTGTGTGTCAAGTTCAACGGGTTTTGGTGATTGTTAAGACCTGCAAAAATCAGCGTCCTTTTTTATTTTTAGGCAATGAGTTGCCCTGATTGGTATTTTTTTGTAAAAGTGTATATATACATCATCGCTCGTTGTACTCATTGCACAATGTTACTTTTATTGTCCAAAGGGGCAATCAAAAATGAATAAAACAAAATGGAAACGTACATACGTTTGGATCGGTGTGAAGCCAGTGAACAATTTGAGTGGTGGAAACTAAAAGAATATTCATAAATGACTTAGTTATCACACTTAGAATGAGTGTACATTTTTTGTACAAAATACCGTATGTGGGGTATTATTTTTTTTTTTTTATATAAGCCTCAAGGGCTAGGTGGCGCTGTATTTATAACTGAATGTTGTCATAGAGATACCTTCAGGCCTTGATTATAAGCATACATGTCAAGTGTGGGATTTTTTTTGGAGCATGTACCGTGGAGTTATTAAGCATATCCTTCATTCACGATATTGCTTTTAATGTCCATAGAGGCTATCAAAAATAAATAAAAATATATATATGTTTGGATAAGTCTGATGCCAGTGAACATTTTGAGTGGTGGAAACTAAAAGAATATTCATAAATGACTTCGTTATCACACTTAGAATGAGTTTACATTTTTTGTACAAAATACCGTATGTGGGGTATTTTTTTTCATGCCTCAAGGGCTAGGTGGCGCTGCATATATAACTGAATGTTGTCATAGAGATAACTTCAGGCCTTGACGATAAACATACATGTCAAGTTTGGGATTTTTTGGAGCATGTACCGGGGAGTTATCAAGCATATCCTTTTACATTGCGAAACACAAATTTTGATGCCCCGCCCTCATCATATAGTATTTCGAAAAGTCAAAATTTTTCCCCCTGTCGTTGGCTCAGGTCTTGACATGGTCCAGGCCAAGTATTAACTCAGTCGGATGAAACGTGTAGGAGAAGTGGGCAAAAGTCTGCCCCCTGTGAATGTGCAAAAATTGTCAAAAATGGGACATTCAGAAATTCGTAGCTCACTTCCTGTTCATTTTAGCATATGGGTCCAAGAGACTTTTTTGTAGGTCTTGGGCTCCCTCATACACCTAAAAATATTCGTCATTCTTGCTTAAACGTACAACCGGGGCTGCTTCGTTAAAAACTTTTAGGGGGCGCTATTGAGTCATTTTTGTAAAAATAGCACAATCAACAATAAAATATTGCTCATTTTACCAGGCCAGATGTGTGTGCCAAGTTTCATGAGTTTCTGTGCATGTTTAGACCCTCAAAACTGGCGTTGTTTTCTTGGCAAACAGCGCTTAGCCACACCCACAGCAATTCGCGAAAACTCACAAACTTCGTGTTGTGACATCATGAAGGCCGAAACCCTCATCTGAGCAAATATGAGGTAGGTCCAGTTAACGTGTTTGGAGAAAAACGTAGAAGAAAATTCGTAAGAAAAAAAATTGCCACTAGGTGGCGCTATCAGTTAGATGAAATATAAGTCAGTAGATGTCTTTAGGGCTGGACTCTCATCAAATGTGTGAAATTTTGAGAAGATAGGATCATCTCGGTCAAGTTAATGCAGCTTTTATTTTCACGAAAAATCTTCAGACTTTGCGTCACCGTAGCGGCCACGCCCTTTGGCGAAAAGTTACAATATTCGGTGTGGGGCATGATCAACATCTTAAGGCTTTTCTGACCAATTTTCAAATGGATCCCTTCAACAAGCTCAGCACAGTAGCTAAAAACGTAAAGTATGACATTTATTGTAACCACTAGGTGGCGCTATATGTATAATTGAATTTTATCATATAGATGTTTTCAGGCCGTGACTATTACGTTGCCTGAGAAGTTTGAGATTTTTTGGAGCTTGAAAATGGGAGTTATTAAGCATTTGCTCTTTCTGGACAAATGAAATTTTAAAGGCAATATTTGATGCCCCGCCCCCGTCATATAGTATTTCAAAAAGGCAAGATGTTTTGCCCAGTTGTTCTCTCAGGTCTTGAGATGATAAATGCCAAGTTTGAAGTCAATTGGATGAAAAATGTTTGCAAAGGGGGAAAAAGCATGACCACAGTGAATGTGCCAAAATAGGCCAAAATTGGACATAAAAAAATTCATAGCTCACTTCCTGTACATTTTAGCTACATGGTCCCAATAGACTTTTTTGTGCGTCTCGGGGTGCTACACGTGCCTGCCAATTTTCGTTGCTCTAGCTCAAACGTGCCGGGCTTGGTTTTTATTTTTCTACGCTAGGGGGCGCTATAGAGTCGCGTTGTTATGACGACTTCATAATATAAAATTTTTCGCCGGGCCTGAGGAGTGTGCAAAGTTCGGTGAGTTTTCGTGAATGTTTAGGTACCCAAAATCGGGATCGTTTGCGGAGAATAAAGAAGAAGAATAATAATAACTAGAGCTGCGAGCAGCTATAAAGGGCCCTCGCAGCCCGGGCCACGTTGGGGTCCTTGCACGTTGTGGTACTTGCATGTTGGGGTACTGGCACATTGGGGTACTGGCATATTGGAAGCAAAATTTCTTTGAAAATGGCATAATAAACGTTTACATGTAGAATATTTTTTTGCCAGTGTGTGTGTCAAGCTCAACGGGTTTTGGTGATTGTTAAGACCTGCAAAAATCAGCGTCCTTTTTTATTTTTAGGCAATGAGTTGCCCTGATTGGTATTTTTTTGTAAAAGTGTATATACACATCATCGCTCGTTGTACTCATTGCACAATGTTACTTTTATTGTCCAAAGGGGCAATCAAAAATGAATAAAACAAAATGGAAACGTACATACGTTTGGATCGGTGTCAAGCCAGTGAACAATTTGAGTGGTGGAAACTAAAAGAATATTCATAAATGACTTAGTTATCACACTTAGAATGAGTGTACATTTTTTGTACAAAATACCGTATGTGGGGTATTTTTATTTTTTTTTATATAAGCCTCAAGGGCTAGGTGGCGCTGTATTTATAACTGAATGTTGTCATAGAGATACCTTCAGGCCTTGATTATAAGCATACATGTCAAGTGTGGGATTTTTTTTGGAGCATGTACCATGGAGTTATTAAGCATATCCTTCATTCACGATATTGCTTTTAATGTCCATAGAGGCTATCAAAAATAAATAAAAATATTTATATGTTTGGATAAGTCTGATGCCAGTGAACATTTTGAGTGGTGGAAACTAAAAGAATATTCAGAAATGACTTCGTTATCACACTTAGAATGAGTGTACATTTTTTGTACAAAATACCGTATGTGGGGTATTTTTTTTTTTATTCCTCAAGGGCTAGGTGGCGCTGCATATATAACTGAATGTTGTCACAGAGATAACTTCAGGCCTTGACGATAAACATACATGTCAAGTTTGGGATTTTTTGGAGCATGTACCGGGGAGTTATTAAGCATATCCTTTTTCATTGCGAAACACAAAATTTGATGCTCCGCCCTCATCATATAGTATTTCGAAAAGTCAAAATTTTTCCCCCTGTCGTTGGCTCAGGTCTTGACATGGTCCAGGCCAAGTCTTAACTCAGTCGGATGAAACGTGTAGGAGAAGTGGGCAAAAGTCTGCCCCCTGTGAATGTGCAAAAATCGTAAAAAATGGGACATTCAAAAATTCATAGCTCACTTCCTGTGCATTTTAGCATATGGGTCCAAGAGACTTTTTTGTAGGACTTGGGCTCCCTCATACACCTAAAAATATTCGTCGTTCTTGCTTAAACGTACAACCGGGGCTGCTTTGTTAAAAACTTCTAGGGGGCGCTATTGAGTCAATTTTGTAAAAAATAGCACAATCAACAATAAAATATGGCTCATTTTACCAGGCCAGATGTGTGTGCCAAGTTTCATGAGTTTCTGTGCATGTTTAGACCCTCAAAACTGGCGTTGTTTTCTTGGCGAACAGCGCTTAGCCACACCCACAGCAATTCGCGAAAACTCACAAACTTCGTGTTGTGACATCATGAAGGCCGAAACCCTCATCTGAGCAAATATGAGGTAGGTCCAGTTAACGTGTTTGGAGAAAAACGTAGAAGAAAATTCGTAAGAAAAAAAATTGCCACTAGGTGGCGCTATCAGTTAGATGAAATATAAGTCAGTAGATGTCTTTAGGGCTGGACTCTCATCAAATGTGTGAAATTTTGAGAAGATAGGATCATCTCGGTCAAGTTAATGCAGCTTTTATTTTCACGAAAAATCTTTAGACTTTGCGGCACCGTAGCGGCCACGCCCTTTGGCGAAAAGTTACAATATTCGGTGTGGGGCATGATCAACATCTTAAGGCTTTTCTGACCAATTTTCAAATGGATCCCTTCAACAAGCTCAGCACAGTAGCTAAAAACGTAAAGTATGACATTTATTGTAACCACTAGGTGGCGCTATATGTATAACTGAATTTTATCATATAGATGTTTTCAGGCCGTGACTATTACGTTGCCTGAGAAGTTTGAGATTTTTTGGAGCTTGAACATGGGAGTTATTAAGCATTTGCTCTTTCTCGACAAATGAAATTTTAAAGGCAATATTTGATGCCCCGCCCCCGTCATATAGTATTTCAAAAAGGCAAGATGTTTTGCCCAGTTGTTCTCTCAGGTCTTGAGATGATAAATGCCAAGTTTGAAGTCAATTGGATGAAAAATGTTTGCAAAGGGGGAAAAAGCATGACCACAGTGAATGTGCCAAAATAGGCCAAAATTGGACATAAAAAAATTCATAGCTCACTTCCTGTACATTTTAGCTACATGGTCCCAGAGACTTTTTTGTGCGTCTCGGGGTACTACACGTGCCTGCCAATTTTTGTTGCTCTAGCTCAAACGTGCCGGGCTTGGTTTTTATTTTTCTACGCTAGGGGGCGCTATCGAGTCGCATTGTTATAACGACTTCATAATATCAAATTTTTCGCCGGACCTGAGGAGTGTGCAAAGTTCGGTGAGTTTTCGTGAATATTTAGGTACCCAAAATCGCGATTGTTTGCGGAGAATAAAGAAGAAGAAGAAGAAGAAGAAGAATAATAATAACTAGAGCTGCGAGCAGCTATAAAGGGCCCTCGCAGCCCGGGCCACGTTGGGGTCCTTGCACGTTGGGGTACTTGCACGTTGGGGTACTGGCACATTGGAAGCAAAATTTCTTTGAAAATGGCATAATAAACGTTTACATGTAGAATATTTTTTTTGCCAGTGTGTGTGTCAAGCTCAACGGGTTTTGGTGATTGTTAAGACCTGCAAAAATCAGCGTCCTTTTTTATTTTTAGGCAATGAGTTGCCCTGATTGGTATTTTTTTGTAAAAGTGTATATACACATCATCGCTCGTTGTACTCATTGCACAATGTTTACTTTTATTGTCCAAAGGGGCAATCAAAAATGAATAAAACAAAATGGAAACGTACATACGTTTGGATCGGTGTGAAGCCAGTGAACAATTTGAGTGGTGGAAACTAAAAGAATATTCATAAATGACTTAGTTATCACACTTAGAATGAGTGTACATTTTTTGTACAAAATACCGTATGTGGGGTATTTTTTTTATTTTTTATATAAGCCTCAAGGGCTAGGTGGCGCTGTATTTAGAACTGAATGTTGTCATAGAGATACCTTCAGGCCTTGATTATAAGCATACATGTCAAGTGTGGGATTTTTTTTGGAGCATGTACCGTGGAGTTATTAAGCATATCCTTCATTCACGATATTGCTTTTAATGTCCATAGAGGCTATCAAAAATAAATACAAATATATATATGTTTGGATAAGTCTGATGCCAGTGAACATTTTGAGTGGTGGAAACTAAAAGAATATTCATAAATGACTTCGTTATCACACTTAGAATGAGTTTACATTTTTTGTACAAAATACCGTATGTGGGGTATTTTTTTTTCATGCCTCAAGGGCGAGGTGGCGCTGCATATATAACTGAATGTTGTCATAGAGATAACTTCAGGCCTTGACGATAAACATACATGTCAAGTTTGGGATTTTTTGGAGCATGTCCCGGGGAGTTATCAAGCATATCCTTTTACATTGCGAAACACAAATTTTGATGCCCCGCCCTCATCATATAGTATTTCGAAAAGTCAAAATTTTTCCCCCTGTCGTTGGCTCAGGTCTTGACATGGTCCAGGCCAAGTCTTAACTCAGTCGGATGAAACGTGTAGGAGAAGTGGGCAAAAGTCTGCCCCCTGTGAATGTGCAAAAATCGTCAAAAATGGGACATTCAAAAATTCGTAGCTCACTTCCTGTTCATTTTAGCATATGGTTACAAGAGACTTTTTTGTAGGTCTTGGGCTCCCTCATACACCTAAAAATATTCGGCGTTCTTGCTTAAACGTAAAACCGGGGCTGCTTCGTTAAAAATTTCGAGGGGGCGCTATTGAGTCATTTTTGTAAAAATAGCACAATCAACAATAAAATATTACTCATTTTACCAGGCCAGATGTGTGTGCCAAGTTTCAGGAGTTTCTGAGCATGTTTAGACCCTCAAAACTGGCGTTGTTTTCTTGGCGAACAGCGCTTAGCCACGCCCACAGCAATTCGCGAAAACTCACAAACTTCGTGTTGTGACATCATGAAGGCCGAAACCTTCATCTGAGCAAATATGAGGTAGGTCCAGTTAACGTGTTTGGAGAAAAACGTAGAAGAAAATTCGTAAGAAAAAAAATATGCCACTAGGTGGCGCTATCAGTTAGATGAAATGTAAGTTAGTAGATGTCTTTAGAGCTGGACTCTCATCAAATGTGGGAAATTTTGAGAAGATAGGATCATCTCGGTCAAGTTAATGCAGCTTTTATTGTCACGAAAAATCTTCAGACTTTGCGTCACCGTAGCGGCCACGCCCTTTGGCGAAAAGTTACAATATTCGGTGTGGGGCATCATCAACATCTTAAGGCTTTTCTGACCAATTTTCAACTGGATCCCTTCAACGAGCTCAGCACAGTAGCTAAAAACGTAAAGTATGACATTTATTGTAACCACTAGGTGGCGCTATATGTATAACTGAATTTTGTCATATAGATGTTTTCACGCCGTGACTATTACGTTGCCTGAGAAGTTTGAGATTTTTTGGAGCTTGTACATGGGAGTTATTCAGCATTTGCTCTTTCTGGACAAATGAAATTTTAAAGGCAATATTTGATGCCCCGCCCCCGTCATATAGTATTTCGAAAAGGCAAGATTTTTTGCCCAGCTGTTCTCTTAGGTCTTGAGATGATAAATGCCAAGTTTGAAGTCAATGGGATGAAAAATGTTTGCATAGGGGGAAAAAGCATGACCACAGTGAATGTGCCAAAATAGGCCAAAATTGGACATTAAAAAATTCATAGCTCACTTCCTGTACATTTTAGCTCCATGGTCCCAATAGACTTTTTTGTGCGTCTCGGGGTGCTACAGGTCCCTGCCAATTTTCGTTGCTTTAGCTCAAACATGCCGGGCTTGGTTTTTATTTTTCTACGCTAGGGGGCGCTATAGAGTCGCGTTGTTATGACGACTTCATAATATCAAATTTTTCGCCGGGCCTGAGGAGTGTGCAAAGTTTGGTGAGTTTTCGTGAATGTTTAGGTACTCAAAAATGCGATCGTTTACGGAGAAGAATAATAATAATAATAATAATAATAATAATAATAACTAGAGCTGCGAGCAGCTATAAAGGGCCCTCGCAGCCCGGGCCACGTTGGGGTCCTTGCACGTTGGGGTACTTGCACGTTGGGGTACTGGCACGTTGGGGTACTGGCATATTGGAAGCAAAATTTCTTTGAAAATGGCATAATAAACGTTTACATGTAGAATATTTTTTTGCCAGTGTGTGTGTCAAGCTCAACGGGTTTTGGTGATTGTTAAGACCTGCAAAAATCAGCGTCCTTTTTTATTTTTAGGCAATGAGTTGCCCTGATTGGTATTTTTTTGTAAAAGTGTATATACACATCATCGCTCGTTGTACTCATTGCACAATGTTACTTTTATTGTCCAAAGGGGCAATCAAAAATGAATAAAACAAAATGGAAACGTACATACGTTTGGATCGGTGTGAAGCCAGTGAACAATTTGAGTGGTGGAAACTAAAAGAATATTCATAAATGACTTAGTTATCACACTTAGAATGAGTGTACATTTTTTGTACAAAATACCGTATGTGGGGTATTTTTTTTTTTTTTTTATATAAGCCTCAAGGGCTAGGTGGCGCTGTATTTATAACTGAATGTTGTCATAGAGATACCTTCAGGCCTTGATTATAAGCATACATGTCAAGTGTGGGATTTTTTTTTTGGAGCATGTACCGTGGAGTTATTAAGCATATCCTTCATTCACGATATTGCTTTTAATGTCCATAGAGGCTATCAAAAATAAATAAAAATATATATATGTTTGGATAAGTCTGATGCCAGTGAACATTTTGAGTGGTGGAAACTAAAAAAATATTCATAAATGACTTAGTTATCACACTTAGAATGATTGTACATTTTTTGTACAAAATACCGTATGTGGGGTATTTTTTTTTCATGCCTCAAGGGCTAGGTGGCGCTGCATATATAACTGAATGTTGTCATAGAGATAACTTCAGGCCTTGACGATAAACATACATGTCAAGTTTGGGATTTTTTGGAGCATGTACCGGGGAGTTATCAAGCATATCCTTTTTCATTGTGAAACACAAATTTTGATGCCCCGCCCTCATCATATAGTATTTCAAAAAGTCAAAATTTTTCCCCCTGTCGTTGGCTCAGGTCTTGACATGGTCCAGGCCAAGTCTTAACTCAGTCGGATGAAACGTGTAGGAGAAGTGGGCAAAAGTCTGCCCCCTGTGAATGTGCAAAAATCGTCAAAAATGGGACATTCAAAAATTCGTAGCTCACTTCCTGTTCATTTTAGCATATGGGTACAAGAGACTTTTTTGTAGGTCATGGGCTCCCTCATACACTTAAAAATATTCGGCGTTCTTGCTTAAACGTACAACCGGGGCTGCTTCGTTAAAAATTTCAAGGGGGCGCTATTGAGTCATTTTTGTAAAAATAGCACAATCAACAATAAAATATTGCTCATTTTACCAGGCCAGATGTGTGTGCCAAGTTTCAGGAGTTTCTGTGCATGTTTAGACCCTCAAAACTGGCGTTGTTTTCTTGGCGAACAGCGCTTAGCCACGCCTACAGCAATTCGCGAAAACTCACAAACTTCATGTTGTGACATCATGAAGGCCGAAACCCTCCTCTGAGCAAATATGAGGTAGGTCCAGTTAACGTGTTTGGAGAAAAACGTAGAAGAAAATTCGTAAGAAAAAAAATTGCCACTAGGTGGCGCTATCAGTTAGATGAAATGTAAGTTAGTAGATGTCTTTAGAGCTGGACTCTCATCAAATGTGTGAAATTTTGAGAAGATAGGATCATCTCGGTCAAGTTAATGCAGCTTTTATTTTCACGAAAAATCTTCAGATTTTGCGTCACCGTAGCGGCCACGCCCTTTGACGAAAAGTTACAATATTCGGTGCGGGGCATGATCAACATCTTAAGGCTTTTCTGACCAATTTTCAAATGGATCCCTTCAACAAGCTCAGCACAGTAGCTAAAAATGTAAAGTATGACATTTATTGTAACCACTAGGTGGCGCTATATGTATAACTGAATTTTGTCATATAGATGTTTTCAGGCTGTGACTATTACGTTGCCTGAGAAGTTTGAGATTTTTTGGAGCTTGAACATGGGAGTTATTAAGCATTTGCTCTTTCTGGACAAATGAAATTTTAAAGGCAATATTTGATGCTCCGCCCCCGTCGTATAGTATTTCGAAAAGGCAAGATGTTTTGCCCAGCTGTTCTCTTAGGTCTTGAGATGATAAATGCCAAGTTTGAAGTCAATTGGATGAAAAATGTTTGCAAAGGGGGAAAAAGCATGACCACAGTGAATGTGCCAAAATAGGCCAAAATTGGACATTAAAAAATTCATAGCTCACTTCCTGTACATTTTAGCTACATGGTCCCAATAGACTTTTTTGTGCGTCTCGGGGTGCTACACGTGCCTGCCAATTTTCGTTGCTCTAGCTCAAACGTGTCGGGCTTGGTTTTTATTTTTCTACGCTAGGGGGCGCTATAGAGTCGCGTTGTTATAACGACTTCATAATATCAAATTTTTCGCCGGACCTGAGGAGTGTGCAAAGTTTGGTGAGTTTTCGTGAATATTTAGGTACCCAAAATCGCGATTGTTTGCGGAGAATAAAGAAGAAGAAGAATAATAATAATAATAATAATAATAATAATTTTTACAAAAACAATAGGGACCTCGCAGCGGTCGCTGCTCGGGCCCTAATAACTAGAGCTGCGAGCAGCTATAAAGGGCCCTCGCAGCCCGGGCCACGTTGGGGTACTTGCACGTTGGGGTACTTGCACGTTGGGGTACTGGCACGTTGGGGTACTGGCAAGTTTAGGTAAGGCACATTGGAAGCAGAATTTCTTTGAAAATGGCATGATAAACCTTGACATGTGGATTTTTTTTTTTTTTGTAAAAATACCGTTAAGTTGGTGTATTTTTTTTTATGCCTCTAGGGCTAGGTGGCGCTGTATATATAATGGAATGTTGTCATAGGGATACCTTCAAGCCTTGACTCTAAACATACATGTCAAGTGTGGGATTTTTTTGGAGCATGTACCGTGGAGTTATTAAGCATATCCTTCATTCACGATATTGCTTTTAATGTCCATTAGAGGCTATCAAAAATAAATAAAAAAGTACATGTTTGGATAAGTCTAATGCCAGTGAACATTTTGAGTGGTGGAAAGTAAAAGAATATTCATAAATGACTTAGTTATCACACTTAGAATGAGTTTACATTTTTTGTACAAAATACCGTATGTGGGGTATTTTTTTTTCATGCCTCAAGGGCGAGGTGGCGCTGCATATATAACTGAATGTTGTCATAGAGATACCTTCAGGCCTTGACGATAAACATACATGTCAAGTTTGGGATTTTTTGGAGCATGTATCGGGGAGTTATTAAGCATATCCTTTTTCAGTGCGAAACACAAATTTTGATGCCCCGCGCTCATCATATAGTATTTCCAAAAGTCAAGATTTTTCCGTCTGTTGTTGGCTCAGGTCTTGGCATGGTCCAGGTCAAGTCATTGGATAAACATGTAGGAGAAGTGGGCAAAAGTATGCCCCCTGAAAATGTGCAAAAATCGTCAAAAATGGGACATTCAAAAATTCGTACCTCACTTCCTGTTCATTTTAGCATATGGGTCCAAGAGACTTTTTTGTAGGTCTTTGGCTCCGTCATACACGTAAAAATTTTCGTAGATCTTGCTTAAACGTAGAATCGGGGCTGCTTCGTTAAAAATTTCTAGGGGGCGCTATTGAGTCATTTTTGTAAAAATAGTACAATCAACAATAAAATATTGTTCATTTTACCAGGCCAGATGTGTGTGCCAAGTTTCATGAGTTTCTGCGCATGTTTAGACCCTCAAAACTGGCGTTGTTTTCTTGGCGAACAGTGCTTAGCCACGCCCACAGCGATTCGCGAAAACTCACAAACTTCGTGTTGTGACATCATGAAGGCCGAAACCCTCATCTGAGCAAATATGAGGTTGGTCCAGTTAACGTGTTTGGAGAAAAATGTACAAGAAAATTCGTAAGAAAAAAAATTGCCACTAGGTGGCGCTATCAGTAAGATGAAATATAAGTTCGTAGATGTCTTAAGGGCTGGACTCTCATCAAATGTGTGAAATTTTGAGAAGATAGGATCATCTCGGTCAAGTTCATGCAGCTTTTATTGTCACGAAAAATTTTCGGACTTTGCGTCACCGTAGCGGCCACGCCCTTTGGCGAAAAGTTACAAAATTCGGTGTGGGGCATGATCAACATCTTAAGGCTTTTCTGACCAATTTTCAACTGGATCCCTTCAACGAGCTCGGCACAGTAGCTAAAAACGTAAAGTATGACATTTATTGTTACCACTAGGTGGCGCTATATGTATAACTGAATTTTATCATATAGATGCTTTCAGGCCGTGACTATTACGTTGCCTGAGAAGTTTGAGATTTTTTGGAGCTTGAACATGGGAGTTATCACACTTAGAATGAGTTGACATTTTTTGTACAAAATACCGTATGTGGGGTATTTTTTTTTCACGCCTGAAGGGCTAGGTGGCGCTGCATATATAACTGAATTTTGTCATAGAGATACCTTCAGGCTTTGACTATAAACATACATGTCAAGTTTGGGATTTTTTGGAGCATGTACCGGGGAGTTATTAAGCATATCCTTTTTCAGTGCGAAACACAAAATTTGATGCCCCGCCCTCATCATATAGTATTTCCAAAAGTCAAGATTTTTCTGCCTGTAGTTGGCTCAGGTCTTGACATGGTCCAGGTCAAGTCTAAAGTCAGTCGGATGAAATGTGTAGGAGAAGTGGGCAAAAGTATGCCCCCTGAAAATATGCAAAAATCGTCAAAAATGGGACATTCAAAAATTCATAGCTCACTTCCTGTTCATTTTAGCACATGGGTCCAAGAGACTTTTTTGTAGGTCTTGGACTCCCTCATACACCTAAAAATTTTCGTAGATCTTGCTTAAACGTACAATCGGGGCTGCTTCGTTAAAAATTTCTAGGGGGCGCTATTGAGTCATTTTTGTAAAAATAGGACAATACATGATAAAATATTGCTCATTTTGCCAGGCCAGATGTGTGTGCCAAGTTTCATGAGTTTCTGCGCATGTTTAGACCATCAAAACTAGCGTTGTTTTCTTGGCGAACAGTGCTTAGCCACGCCCACAGCGATTCGCGAAAACTCACAAACTTCGTGTTGTGACATCATGAAGGCCGAAACCCCACTCTGAGCAAATATGAGGTTGGTCCAGTTAACGTGTTTGGAGAAAAATGTACAAGAAAATTCGTAAGAAAAAAAATTGCCACTAGGTGGTGCTATCAGTTAGATGAAATGTAAGTTAGTAGATGTCTTTAGAGCTGGACTCTCATCAAATGTGTGAAATTTTGAGAAGATAGGATCATCTCGGTCAAGTTAATGCAGCTTTTATTGTCACGAAAAATCTTCAGACTTTGCGTCACCGTAGCGGCCACGCCCTTTGGCGAAAAGTTACAATATTCGGTGTGGGGCATCATCAACATCTTAAGGCTTTTCTGACCAAATTTCAACTGGATCCCTTCAACGAGCTCAGCACAGTAGCTAAAAACGTAAAGTATGACATTTATTGTAACCACTAGGTGGCGCTATATGTATAACTGAATTTTGTCATATAGATGTTTTCAGGCCGTGACTATTACGTTGCCTGAGAAGTTTGAGATTTTTTGGAGCTTGTACATGGGAGTTATTCAGCATTTGCTCTTTCTGGACAAATGAAATTTTAAAGGCAATATTTGATGCCCCGCCCCCGTCATATAGTATTTCGAAAAGGCAAGATTTTTTCCCCAGTTGTTCTCTCAGGTCTTGAGATGATAAATGCCAAGTTTGAAGTCAATTGGATGAAAAATGTTTGCAAAGGGGGAAAAAGCATGACCACAGTGAATGTGCCAAAATAGGCCAAAATTGGACATTAAAAAATTCATAGCTCACTTCCTGTACATTTTAGCTACATGGTCCCAATAGACTTTTTTGTGCGTCTCGGGGTGCTACACGTGCCTGCCAATTTTCGTTGCTCTAGCTCAAACGTGCCGGGCTTGGTTTTTATTTTTCTATGCTAGGGGGCGCTATAGAGTCGCGTTGTTATGACGACTTCATAATATCAAATTTTTCGCCGGGCCTGAGGAGTGTGCAAAGTTTGGTGAGTTTTCGTAAATGTTTAGGTACCCAAAATCGTGATCGTTTACGGAGAAGAAGAAGAAGAAGAAGAAGAATAATAATAATAATAATAATCCGATCGAAAAACAATAGGGACCTCGCAGCGGTAGCTGCTCGGGCCCTAATAATAATAATTCGAACGAAAAACAATAGGGACCTCGCAGCGGTCGCTGCTCGGGCCCTAATAATAATAATAATAATTTTTACAAAAACAATAGGGACCTCGCAGCGGTCGCTGCTCGGGCCCTAACTAGAGCTGCGAGCAGCTATAAAGGGCCCTCGCAGCCCGGGCCACGTTGGAGTCCTTGCACGTTGGGGTACTTGCACGTTAGGGTACTGGCATATTGGAAGCAAAATTTCTTTGAAAATGGCATAATAAACGTTTACATGTAGAATATTTTTTTTGCCAATGTGTGTCAAGCTCAACGGGTTTTGGTGATTGTTAAGACCTGCAAAAATCAGCGTCCTTTTTTATTTTTAGGCAATGAGTTGCCCTGATTGATATTTTTTGTAAAAGTGTATATATACATCATCGCCCGTTGTACTCATTGCACAATGTTACTTTTATTGTCCAAAGGGGCAATCAAAAATGAATAAAACAAAATGGAAACGTACATACGTTTGGATCGGTGTGAAGCCAGTGAACAATTTGAGTGGTGGAAACTAAAAGAATATTCAGAAATGACTTAGTCATCACACTTAGAATGAGTGTACATTTTTTGTACAAAATACCGTATGTGGGTTTTTTTTTTTTATATAAGCCTCAAGGGCTAGGTGGCGCTGTATTTATAACTGAATGTTGTCATCGAGATACCTTCAGGCCTTGATTATAAGCATACATGTCAAGTGTGGGATTTTTTTTGGAGCATGTACCGTGGAGTTATTAAGCATATCCTTCATTCACGATATTGCTTTTAATGTCCACAGAGGCTATCAAAAATAAATAAAAATATATATATGTTTGGATAAGTCTGATGCCAGTGAACATTTTGAGTGGTGGAAACTAAAAGAATATTCATAAATGACTTAGTTATCACACTTAGAATGAGTTTAAATTTTTTGTACAAAATACCGTATGTGGGGTATTTTTTTTTTATGCCTCAAGGGCTAGGTGGCGCTGCATATATAACTGAATGTTGTCATAGAGATAGCTTCAAGCCTTGACGATAAACATACATGTCAAGTTTGGGATTTTTTGGAGCATGTACCGGGGAGTTATTAAGCATATCCTTTTTCAGTGCGAAACACAAATTTTGATGCCCCGCCTTCATCATATAGTATTTCGAAAGGTCAAGATTTTTCCCCCTGTCGTTGGCTCAGGACTTGACATGGTCCAGGTCAAGTCTTAACTCAGTCAGATGAAACGTGTAGGAGAAGTGGGCAAAAGTCTGCCCCCTGTGAATGTGCAAAAATTGTCAAAAATGGGACATTCAAAAATTCGTAGCTCACTTCCTGTTCATTTTAGCATATGGGTCCAAGAGACTTTTTTGTAGGTCTTGGGCTCCCTCATACACCTAAAAATATTCGTCGTTCTTGCTTAAACGTACAACCGGGGCTGCTTCGTTAAAAACTTCTAGGGGGCGCTATTGAGTCATTTTTGTAAAAATAGCACAATCAACAATAAAATATTGCTCATTTTACCAGGCCAGATGTGTGTGCCAAGTTTCATGAGTTTCTGTGCATGTTTAGACCCTCAAAACTGGCGTTATTTTCTTGGCGAACAGCGCTTAGCCACACCCACAGCAATTCGCGAAAACTCACAAACTTCGTGTTGTGACATCATGAAGGCCGAAACCCTCATCTGAGCAAATATGAGGTAGGTCCAGTTAACGTGTTTGGAGAAAAACGTAGAAGAAAATTCGTAAGAAAAAAAATTGCCACTAGGTGGCGCTATCAGTTAGATGAAATATAAGTCAGTAGATGTCTTTAGGGCTGGACTCTCATCAAATGTGTGAAATTTTGAGAAGATAGGATCATCTCGGTCAAGTTAATGCAGCTTTTATTTTCACGAAAAATCTTCAGACTTTGCGTCACCGTAGCGGCCACGCCCTTTGGCGAAAAGTTACAATATTCGGTGTGGGGCATGATCAACATCTTAAGGCTTTTCTGACCAATTTTCAAATGGATCCCTTCAACAAGCTCAGCACAGTAGCTAAAAACGTAAAGTATGACATTTATTGTAACCACTAGGTGGCGCTATATGTATAACTGAATTTTATCATATAGATGTTTTCAGGCCGTGACTATTACGTTGCCTGAGAAGTTTGAGATTTTTTGGAGCTTGAACATGGGAGTTATTAAGCATTTGCTCTTTCTGGACAAATGAAATTTTAAAGGCAATATTTGATGCCCCGCCCCCGTCATATAGTATTTCAAAAAGGCAAGATGTTTTGCCCAGTTGTTCTCTCAGGTCTTGAGATGATAAATGCCAAGTTTGAAGTCAATTGGATGAAAAATGTTTGCAAAGGGGGAAAAAGCATGACCACAGTGAATGTGCCAAAATAGGCCAAAATTGGACATAAAAAAATTCATAGCTCACTTCCTGTACATTCTAGCTACATGGTCCCAATAGACTTTTTTGTGTGTCTCGGGGTGCTACACGTGCCTGCCAATTTTTGTTGCTCTAGCTCAAACGTGCCGGGCTTGGTTTTTATTTTTCTACGCTAGGGGGCGCTATCGAGTTGCATTGTTATGACGACTTAATAATATCAAATTTTTCGCCGGGCCTGAGGAGTGTGCAAAGTTCGGTGAGTTTTCGTGAATGTTTAGGTACCCAAAATCGCGATCGTTTGCGGAGAATAAAGAAGAAGAAGAATAATAATAATAATAATAATAATAATAATAATAATAATAATAATAATTTTTACAAAAACAATAGGGACCTCGCAGCGGTCGCTGCTCGGGCCCTAATAATAATAATAATAATAATAATAATAATAATAATTTTTACAAAAACAATAGGGACCTCGCAGCGGTCGCTGCTCGGGCCCTAATAACTAGAGCTGCGAGCAGCTATAAAGGGCCCTCGCAGCCCGGGCCACGTTGGGGTCCTTGCACGTTGGGGTACTTGCACGTTGGGGTACTGGCACATTGGGGTACTGGCATATTGGAAGCAAAATTTCTTTGAAAATGGCATAATAAACGTTTACATGTAGAATATTTTTTTGCCAGTGTGTGTATCAAGCTCAACGGGTTTTGGTGATTGTTAAGACCTGCAAAAATCAGCGTCCTTTTTTATTTTTAGGCAATGAGTTGCCCTGATTGGTATTTTTTTGTAAAAGTGTATATACACATCATCGCTCGTTGTACTCATTGCACAATGTTACTTTTATTGTCCAAAGGGGCAATCAAAAATGAATAAAACAAAATGGAAACGTACATACGTTTGGATCGGTGTGAAGCCAGTGAACAATTTGAGTGGTGGAAACTAAAAGAATATTCATAAATGACTTAGTTATCACACTTAGAATGAGTGTACATTTTTTGTACAAAATACCGTATGTGGGGTATTTTTTTTTTTTTTTATATAAGCCTCAAGGGCTAGGTGGCGCTGTATTTATAACTGAATGTTGTCATAGAGATACCTTCAGGCCTTGATTATAAGCATACATGTCAAGTGTGGGATTTTTTTTGGAGCATGTACCGTGGAGTTATTAAGCATATCCTTCATTCACGATATTGCTTTTAATGTCCATAGAGGCTATCAAAAATAAATAAAAATATATATATGTTTGGATAAGTCTGATGCCAGTGAACATTTTGAGTGGTGGAAACTAAAAGAATATTCATAAATGACTTAGTTATCACACTTAGAATGAGTTTACATTTTTTGTACAAAATACCGTATGTGGGGTATTTTTTTTTTTATGCCTCAAGGGCTAGGTGGCGCTGCATATATAACTGAATGTTGTCATAGAGATAGCTTCAGGCCTTGACGATAAACATACATGTCAAGTTTGGGATTTTTTGGAGCATGTACCGGGGGAGTTATTAAGCATATCCTTTTTCAGTGCGAAACACAAATTTTGATGCCCCGCCTTCATCATATAGTATTTCGAAAGGTCAAGATTTTTCCCCCTGTCGTTGGCTCAGGTCTTGACATGGTCCAGGTCAAGTCTTAACTCAGTCAGATGAAACGTGTAGGAGAAGTGGGCAAAGGTCTGCGCCCTGTGAATGTGCAAAAATTGTCAAAAATGGGACATTCAAAAATTCGTAGCTCACTTCCTGTTCATTTTAGCATATGGGTCCAAGAGACTTTTTTGTAGGTCTTGGGCTCCCTCATACACCTAAAAATATTCGTCGTTCTTGCTTAAACGTACAACCGGGGCTGCTTCGTTAAAAACTTCTAGGGGGCGCTATTGAGTCATTTTTGTAAAAATAGCACAATCAACAATAAAATATTGCTCATTTTACCAGGCCAGATGTGTGTGCCAAGTTTCATGAGTTTCTGTGCATGTTTAGACCCGCAAAACTGGCGTTGTTTTCTTGGCGAACAGCGCTTAGCCACACCCACAGCAATTCGCGAAAACTCACAAACTTCGTGTTGTGACATCATGAAGGCCGAAACCCTCATCTGAGCAAATATGAGGTAGGTCCAGTTAACGTGTTTGGAGAAAAACGTAGAAGAAAATTCGTAAGAAAAAAAATTGCCACTAGGTGGCGCTATCAGTTAGATGAAATATAAGTCAGTAGATGTCTTTAGGGCTGGACTCTCATCAAATGTGTGAAATTTTGAGAAGATAGGATCATCTCGGTCAAGTTAATGCAGCTTTTATTTTCACGAAAAATCTTCAGACTTTGCGTCACCGTAGCGGCCACGCCCTTTGGCAAAAAGTTACAATATTCGGTGTGGGGCATGATCAACATCTTAAGGCTTTTCTGACCAATTTTCAAATGGATCCCTTCAACAAGCTCAGCACAGTCGCTAAAAACGTAAAGTATGACATTTATTGTAACCACTAGGTGGCGCTATATGTATAACTGAATTTTATCATATAGATGTTTTCAGGCCGTGACTATTACGTTGCCTGAGAAGTTTGAGATTTTTTGGAGCTTGAACATGGGAGTTATTAAGCATTTGCTCTTTCTGGACAAATGAAATTTTAAAGGCAATATTTGATGCCCGGCCCCGTCATATAGTATTTCTAAAAGGCAAGATGTTTTGCCCAGTTTTTCTCTCAGGTCTTGAGATGATAAATGCCAAGTTTGAAGTCAATTGGATGAAAAATGTTTGCAAAGGGGGAAAAAGCATGACCACAGTGAATGTGCAAAAATAGGCCAAAATTGGACATTAAAAAATTCATAGCTCACTTCCTGTACATTTTAGCTACATGGTCCCAATAGACTTTTTTGTGCGTCTCGGGGTGCTACACGTGCCTGCCAATTTTTGTTGCTCTAGCTCAAACGTGCCGGGCTTGGTTTTTATTTTTCTACGCTAGGGGGCGCTATCGAGTCGCATTGTTATGACGACTTAATAATATCAAATTTTTCGCCGGGCCTGAGGAGTGTGCAAAGTTCGGTGAGTTTTCGTGAATGTTTAGGTACCCAAAATCGCGATCGTTTGCGGAGAATAAAGAAGAAGAAGAAGAAGAAGAAGAAGAAGAAGAAGAAGAAGAATAACTAGAGCTGCGAGCAGCTATAAAGGGCCCTCGCAGCCCGGGCCACGTTGGGGTACTTGCACGTTGGGGAACTTGCACATTGGGGTACTGGCACATTGGAAGTAGAATTTCTTTGAAAATGGCATGATAAACATGTGGATTTTTTTTTTTTTTTCCCAGGTGTGATGATTATGTCAAGCTCAATGGGTTTTGGTGATTGTTAAGATCTGCAAAAATCAGCGTCTTTTTTTTATTTTTAGGCAATGAGTTGCCCTGATTGGTATTTTTCGTAAAAGTAGATATACACACATCATCGCTCGTACTCATTGCACAATGTTGCTTTTATTGTCCATAGAGGCGATCAAAAAATAAATAAAACTAAATAAAAAATACGTATGTTTGGATCGGTCTGATGCCAGTGAACATATTGAGTGGTGGAAAGTAAAAGAATATTCATAAATGACTTAGTTATCACACTTACAATGAGTTTACAATTTTTGCAAAAATACCGTATGTGAGGCATTTTTTTTTTATGCCTCAAGGACTAGGTGGCGCTGTATTTATAACTGAATTTTGTCAGAGATACCTTCAGGCCTTGACTATAAATATACATTTCAAGTATGGGATTTTTTGGAGCATGTACCTGGGAGTTATTAAGCATAGCCTTCATTCACGATATTGCTTTTAATGTCCATAGAGGCTATCAAAAATACATAAAACTAAATAACAAAAATATGTATGTTTGGTTAGGTCTGATGCCAGTGAATATTTTGAGTGGTGGAAAGTAAAAGAATATTCCTAAATGACTTAGTTATCACACTGAGAATGAGTTTACATTTTTTGTACAAAATACCGTAAGTGGGGTATTTTTTTTTCATGCCTCAAGGGCTAGGTGGCGCTGTATTTATAACTGAATGTTGTCATCGAGATACCTTCAGGCCTTGATTATAAGCATACATGTCAAGTGTGGGATTTTTTTTGGAGCATGTACCGTGGAGTTATTAAGCATATCCTTCATTCACGATATTGCTTTTAATGTCCACAGAGGCTATCAAAAATAAATAAAAATATATATATGTTTGGATAAGTCTGATGCCAGTGAACATTTTGAGTGGTGGAAACTAAAAGAATATTCATAAATGACTTAGTTATCACACTTAGAATGAGTTTACATTTTTTGTACAAAATACCGTATGTGGGGTATTTTTTTTTTATGCCTCAAGGGCTAGGTGGCGCTGCATATATAACTGAATGTTGTCATAGAGATAGCTTCAGGCCTTGACGATAAACATACATGTCAAGTTTGGGATTTTTTGGAGCATGTACCGGGGAGTTATTAAGCATATCCTTTTTCAGTGCGAAACACAAATTTTGATGCCCCGCCTTCATCATATAGTATTTCGAAAGGTCAAGATTTTTCCCCCTGTCGTTGGCTCAGGTCTTGACATGGTCCAGGTCAAGTCTTAACTCAGTCAGATGAAACGTGTAGGAGAAGTGGGCAAAGGTCTGCGCCCTGTGAATGTGCAAAAATTGTCAAAAATGGGACATTAAAAAATTCGTAGCTCACTTCCTGTTCATTTTAGCATATGGGTCCAAGAGACTTTTTTGTAGGTCTTGGGCTCCCTCATACACCTAAAAATATTCGTCGTTCTTGCTTAAACGTACAACCGGGGCTGCTTCGTTAAAAACTTCTAGGGGGCGCTATTGAGTCATTTTTGTAATAATAGCACAATCAACAATAAAATATTGCTCATTTTACCAGGCCAGATGTGTGTGCCAAGTTTCATGAGTTTCTGTGCATGTTTAGACCCTCAAAACTGGCGTTGTTTTCTTGGCGAACAGCGCTTAGCCACACCCACAGCAATTCGCGAAAACTCACAAACTTCGTGTTGTGACATCATGAAGGCCGAAACCCTCATCTGAGCAAATATGAGGTAGGTCCAGTTAACGTGTTTGGAGAAAAACGTAGAAGAAAATTCGTAAGAAAAAAAATTGCCACTAGGTGGCGCTATCAGTTAGATGAAATATAAGTCAGTAGATGTCTTTAGGGCTGGACTCTCATCAAATGTGTGAAATTTTGAGAAGATAGGATCATCTCGGTCAAGTTAATGCAGCTTTTATTTTCACGAAAAATCTTCAGACTTTGCGTCACCGTAGCGGCCACGCCCTTTGGCGAAAAGTTACAATATTTGGTGTGGGGCATGATCAACATCTTAAGGCTTTTCTGACCAATTTTCAAATGGATCCCTTCAACAAGCTCAGCACAGTAGCTAAAAACGTAAAGTATGACATTTATTGTAACCACTAGGTAGCGCTATATGTATAACTGAATTTTATCATATATATGTTTTCAGGCCGTGACTATTACGTTGCCTGAGAAGTTTGAGATTTTTTGGAGCTTGAACATGGGAGTTATTAAGCATTTGGTCTTTCTGGACAAATGAAATTTTAAAGGCAATATTTGATGCCCCGCCCCCGTCATATAGTATTTCAAAAAGGCAAGATGTTTTGCCCAGTTGTTCTCTCAGGTCTTGAGATGATAAATGCCAAGTTTGAAGTCAATTGGATGAAAAATGTTTGCAAAGGGGGAAAAAGCATGACCACAGTGAATGTGCCAAAATAGGCCAAAATTGGACATTAAAAAATTCATAGCTCACTTCCTGTACATTTTAGCTACATGGTCCCAATAGACTTTTTTGTGCGTCTCGGGGTGCTACACGTGCCTTCCAATTTTTGTTGCTCTAGCTCAAACGTGCCGGGCTTGGTTTTTATTTTTCTACGCTAGGGGGCGCTATCGAGTCGCATTGTTATGACGACTTAATAATATCAAATTTTTCGCCGGGCCTGAGGAGTGTGCAAAGTTCGGTGAGTTTTCGTGAATGTTTAGGTACCCAAAATCGCGATCGTTTGCGGAGAATAAAGAAGAATAATAATAACTAGAGCTGCGAGCAGCTATAAAGGGCCCTCGCAGCCCGGGCCACGTTGGGGTAGTTGCACGTTGGGGTACTGGCACATTGGAAACAGAATTTTTTTGAAAATGGCATGATAAACCATTACGTGGATTTTTTTTTATTTTTCCAGGTGTGATGATTGTGTCAAGCTCAATGGGTTTTGGTGATTGTTAAGATGTGCAAAAATCAGCGTCTTTTTTTATTTTTAGGCAATGAGTTGCCCTGATTGGTGTTTTTTGTAAAGGTACATATACACATCATCGCTCGTACTCATTGCACAATATTGCTTTTATTGTCCATAGAGGCGATCAAAAAAAAAAAAAAAGAAACTAAATAAAAAAGCACATATGTTTGGATCGGTCTGATGCCAGTGAACATATTGAGTGGTGGAAAGTAAAAGAATATTCATAAATGACTTTGTTATCACACTTACAATAAGTTTACAATTTTTGTAAAAATACCGTAAGTGAGGCATTTTTTTTTTGCCTCAAGGACTAGGTGGCGCTGTATTTATAACTGAATTTTGTCATAGAGATACCTTCAGGCCTTGACTATAAATATACATTTTAAGTATGGGATTTTTTGGAGCATGTACCTGGGAGTTATTAAGCATATCCTTCATTCACAATATTGCTTTTAAAGTCCATAGAGGCTATCAAAAATCAATAAAATTAAATAAAAAAATATGTATGTTTGGTTAGGTCTGATGCCAGTGAACATTTTGAGTGGTGGAAATTAAAATAATATTCATAAATGACTTAGTCATCACACTTAGAATGAATTTTACAATTTTTGTAAAAATACCGTAGGTGGGGTATTTTTTTTTATATAAGCCTCAAGGGCTAGGTGGCGCTGCATATATAACTGAATATTGTCATAGATATACCTTCAGGTTTCGACTATAAACATACATGTCAAGTTTGGGATTTTTTGGAGCATGTACCGGGGAGTTCTCAAGCATATCCTTTTTCATTGCGAAACGTGTTTACAATTTTTGTAAAAATACCGTAAGTGGGGTATTTTTTTTTATGCCTCAAGGGCTAGGTGGCGCTGCATATATAACTAAATGTTGTCATGGAGATAGCTTCAGGCCTTGACTATAAACATACATGTCAAGTTTGGGATTTTTTGGAAAAAAGTTATTAAGCTTATCCTTTTTCATTGCAAAATACAAATTTTGATGCCCCGCCCTCATCATATAGTATTTCGAAAAGTCAAGATTTTTCCCCCTGTCGTTGGCTCAGGTCTTGACATGGTCCAGGTCAAGTCTGAAGTCAGTCGGATGAAACGTGTACGAGAAGTGGGCAAAAGTATGCCCCCTGTAAATGTGCTAAATTCGTAAAAAATGGGACATTCAAAAATTTGTAGCTCACTTCCTGTTTATTTTAGCATATGGGTCCAAGAGACTTTTTTGTAGGTCTTGGGCTCCCTCATACACCTAAAAATATTCGTCGTTTTTGCTTAAACGTACAACCGGGGCTGCTTCGTTAAAAATTTCTAGGGGGCGCTATTGAGTCATTTTTGTAAAAATAGCACAATCAACAATAAAATATTGCTCATTTTACCAGGCCAGATATGTGTGCCAAGTTTCATGAGTTTCTGTGCATGTTTAGACCCTCAAAACTGGCGTTGTTTTCTTGGCGAACAGCGCTTAGCCACGCCCACAACAATTCGCGAAAACTCACAAACTTCGTGTTGTGACACCATGAAGGCCGAAACCCTCATCTGAGCAAATATGAGGTAGGTCCAGTTAACGTGTTTGGAGAAAAACGTAGAAGAAAATTCGTTAAAAAAAAAATTGCCACTAGGTGGCGCTATCAGTAAGATGAAATATAAGTTTGTAGATGTCTTTAGGGCTGGACTCTCATCAAATGTGTGAAATTTTGAGAAGATTGGATCATCTGAGCCAAGTTCATGCAGCTTTTGTTGTCACGAAAAATCTTCAGACTTTGCGTTACCGTAGCGGCCACGCCCTTTGGCGAAAAGTTACAATATTCGGTGTGGGGCATGATCAACATCTTAAGGCTTTTCTGACCAATTTTCAACTGGATCCTTTCAACGAGCTCGGCACAGTAGCTAAAAACGTAAAGTATGACATTTATTGTTACCACTAGGTGGCGCTATATGTATAACTGAATTTTATCATATAAATGTTTTCAGGCCGTGACTATTACGTTGCCTGAGAAGTTTGAGATTTTTTGGAGCTTGAACATGGGAGTTTTTAAGCATTTGCTCTTTCTGGACAAATGAAATTTTAAAGGCAATATTTGATGCCCCTCCCCCGTCATATAGTATTTCGAAAGGGCAAGATGTTTTGCCCAGTTGTTCTCTCAGGTCTTGAGATGATAAATGCCAAGTTTGAAGTCAATTGGATGAAAAATGTTTGCAAAGGGGGAAAAAGCATGACCACAGTGAATGTGCCAAAATAAGCCAAAATTGGACATAAAAAAATTCATAGCTCACTTCCTGTACATTTTAGCTACATGGTCCCAATAGACTTTTTTGTGCGTCTCGGGGTGCTACACGTGCCTGCCAATTTTCGTTGCTCTAGCTCAAACGTGCCGGGCTTGGTTTTTATTTTTCTATGCTAGGGGGCGCTATAGAGTCGCGTTGTTATGACGACTTCATAATATCAAATTTTTCGCCGGGCCTGAGGAGTGTGCAAAGTTTGGTGAGTTTTCGTGAATGTTTAGGTACCCAAAATCGCGATCGTTTGCGGAGAATAAAGAAGAAGAAGAAGAAATAATAACTAGAGCTGCGAGCAGCTATAAAGGGCCCTCGCAGCCCGGGCCACGTTGGGGTCCTTGCACGTTGGGGTACTTGCACGTTGGGGTACTGGCACGTTGGGGTACTGGCATATTGGAAGCAAAATTTCTTTGAAAATGGCATAATAAGCGTTTACATGTAGAATATTTTTTTGCCAGTGTGTGTGTGTCAAGCTCAACGGGTTTTGGTGATTGTTAAGACCTGCAAAAATCAGCGTCCTGTTTTATTTTTAGGCAATGAGTTGCCCTGATTGGTATTTTTTTGTAAAAGTGTATATACACATCATCGCTCGTTGTACTCATTGCACAATGTTACTTTTATTGTCCAAAGGGGCAATCAAAAATGAATAAAACAAAATGGAAACGTACATACGTTTGGATCGGTGTGAAGCCAGTGAACAATTTGAGTGGTGGAAACTAAAAGAATATTCATAAATGACTTAGTTATCACACTTAGAATGAGTGTACATTTTTTGTACAAAATACCGTATGTGGGGTATTTTTTATTTTTTTTTATATAAGCCTCAAGGGCTAGGTGGCGCTGTATTTATAACTGAATGTTGTCATAGAGATACCTTCAGGCCTTGATTATAAGCATACATGTCAAGTGTGGGATTTTTTTTTGGAGCATGTACCGTGGAGTTATTAAGCATATCCTTCATTCACGATATTGCTTTTAATGTCCATAGAGGCTATCAAAAATAAATAAAAATATATATATGTTTGGATAAGTCTGATGCCAGTGAACATTTTGAGTGGTGGAAACTAAAAGAATATTCATAAATGACTTAGTTATCACACTTAGAATGAGTTTACATTTTTTGTACAAAATACCATATGTGTGGTATTTTTTTTTCATGCCTCAAGGGCTAGGTGGCGCTGCATATATAACTGAATGTTGTCATAGAGATAACTTCAGGCCTTGACGATAAACATACATGTCAAGTTTGGGATTTTTTGGAGCATGTCCCGGGGAGTTATCAAGCATATCATTTTTCATTGCGAAACACACATTTTGATGCCGCGCCCTCATCATATAGTATTTCGAAAAGTCAAAATTTTTCCCCCTGTCGTTGGCTCAGGTCTTGACATGGTCCAGGGTAAGTCTTAACTCAGTCGGATGAAACGTATAGGAGAAGTGGGCAAAAGTCTGCCCCCTGTGAATGTGCAAAAATCGTCAAAAATGGGACATTCAAAAATTCGTAGCTCACTTCCTGTTCATTTTAGCATATGGGTACAAGAGACTTTTTTGTAGGTCTTGGGCTCCCTCATACACCTAAAAATATTCGTCGTTCTTGCTTAAACGTACAACCGGGGCTGCTTCGTTAAGAATTCCGAGGGGGCGCTATTGAGTCATTTTTTTTAAAATAGCACAATCAACAATAAAATATTGCTCATTTTACCAGGCCAGATGTGTGTGCCAAGTTTCAGGAGTTTCTGTGCATGTTTAGACCCTCAAAACTGGCGTTGTTTTCTTGGCAAACAGCGCTTAGCCACGCCCACAGCAATTCGCGAAAACTCACAAACTTCGTGTTGTGACATCATGAAGGCCGAAACCCTCATCTGAGCAAATATGAGGTAGGTCCAGTTAACGTGTTTGGAGAAAAACGTAGAAAAAAATTCGTAAGAAAAAAAATTGCCACTAGGTGGCGCTATCAGTTAGATGAAATGTAAGTTAGTAGATGTCTTTAGAGCTGGACTCTCATCAAATGTGTGAAATTTTGAGAAGATAGGATCATCTCGGTCAAGTTAATGCAGCTTTTATTGTCACGAAAAATCTTCAGACTTTGCGTCACCGTAGCGGCCACGCCCTTTGGCGAAAAGTTACAATATTCGGTGTGGGGCATCATCAACATCTTAAGGCTTTTCTGACCAATTTTCAACTGGATCCCTTCAACGAGCTCAGCACAGTAGCTAAAAACGTAAAGTATGACATTTATTGTAACCACTAGGTGGCGCTATATGTAGAACTGAATTTTGTCATATAGATGTTTTCAGGCCGTGACTATTACGTTGCCTGAGAAGTTTGAGATTTTTTGGAGCTTGTACATGGGAGTTAATGAAGCATTCACAGTTATACGAAGCAGCTCGAGCTACGAAAATTTGGAGACAAATTTAACAGCCCACAATGTACAAAAAAGTCTATTGGTGCCATGTGCTAAACCCAACAGGAAGTCCCGTAAGGGCCGGTCATCACATTTTGAGGTAAAAAACTCCTCTTTAACGAAGCATTCCCGGTTGTACGTTTCACCTAGCGCTATGATAATTTAGAGGCATACATAAGAGCCCACGATGTACAAAATAGTCTCTTGGAACCATCTTCCAAAACAAACAGGAAGTCCGCCATTTTGATTTACGTTGGGATTTGTAGCCATTTTTTGTGGCCTTTTTTAGGGGTCATATTTTAACGAATTCCTCCTACAAAATTTATCCGACTGTCTTCAAACTTGGTGTGCTTCATCTTAAGATGTTTAAGATACAAAGTTATCGAAAGTTATTTATTTTGTCCCACACCGTTTCATGGCGATGCATTGTTTGCCAAGTAAAATGCTGCTTTTTTTTTTTGGTCTAAACATGTGCAAAAACTCATGAAACTTTACACACACATCAGGCTTGTCATAAGCATGAATATTTTAGAGATTTCTTATTAAATTTGCAATAAATGCTTCAATAGCGCCCTCTAGACATTTTTATGAAGTCTTTCCGATTATATGATTCAGCTAGATGTGTGAATATTGGCAGGCATGCCTAATATATTCAAAAAGTATTCTATATAGCCATGTGCCAATCCATTTTGATTTTATTTTGTTAATTGTGCATCATTTTTGGCCTTTCCATGAAACTTTACAAACACAAAGCATGGCAAAAACGTTTAAAATTTAGATGGTTTCCTATTTGACAGTACCCCAGCATGCCAGTACCCCGACGTGCAAATACCCCAACGTGGCCCGGGTTGCGAGGGCCCTTTATAGCTGCTCGCAGCTCTAGTTCTTCTTCTTTTTCTTCTCCGCAAACAATCGCATTTTTGAGACACTAAACGTGAACGAAAACTCACCAAACTTTACACGCACATCAGGCCTGGCGAAAAATTTGATATTTTAAAGTCGCCATACATGATAACAGAAAAATGGCTCCTTAGCGCCCCCTACATAGGTTAAACGGATCCCTGTCCCGCTACGATTGTCCGACGGCTATGAAAATTGTGTGGCACCTGTAGCACATCCCAATGAACAAAAACCTCTTTGAAGTGTGTACCCTAAAATAGACAGAAAGTGAGATATGAGTATTTAAATGTCCAATTTTTGCCAATTTTTGCACATTTACAGGGGTCATACTTTTGCCCGCTTCTCCTACACGGTTAACCCGATTGACTTCAAACTTGGGATGTACCATCTCAACACCTGGGACAACATCATTGTGAAAAATGAAAAGTTTTTGATATACTATATGACGGCGGCGGCGCATCAAATTTAGAGTTTAAAAATTCTTACTTCACGAAGCATTGCCGGTTGTACGTTTAATCTAGAGCTACGAAAATTGGTACACATATGTAACAGGCTATGACCTACAAAAAACTCTTTTTGAACCATATGCTAAACCTAACAGGAAGTCCACCATTTTGATTTATTTTGGAACGTGTTGCCATTTTTTTGGCCATTTCATTGGGGTCTTATTTTAACGAACTCCTCCTACAGTGTTTATCCGATCATCTTCAAACTTGGTGTGATTCATCTTAAGATGTTGAAGATGAAAAGTTATTGAAAGCTTTGTATTTCGTCGCACACTGTTGTCATGGCATGCACTGTTTTTAAAGGAAAAAAAAAATCCTTAAAGAAGCATTCCCATTTGTACGAAGCAGCTAGAGCTACGAAAATTTGTAGACATATGTAACAGCCCAAGATGTACAAAAAAAGTCTCTTGGTGCCCTGTGCTAAACCCAACAGGAAGTCCCCCAGGGGCCGGGCATCACATTTTGAGCTAAAAAACTCCTCTTTAACTACGCATACCCGGCTGTACGTTTCACATAGAGTTACCAAAATTTGTAGAGGTATAGAACAGCCCTCGAGGTACAAAAAACTCTTTTTGAACCATATGCTAAACCTAACAGGACGTCCGCCATTTTGATTTACTTTGGAATGTGTTGCCATTTTTTTTGGCCATTTCATAGGGGTCATATTTTAACAAAGTCCTCCTACAGAGTTTATCCGATCATCTTCAAACTTGGTGTGATTCATCTTAAGATGTTGAAAATGAAAAGTTATTGAAAGTTTTTTATTTCGTCACACGCTGTTGTCGTGGCATGCACTTTTTGCAAAGGAAAAAAAAATCTTATTAATGAAGCATTCCCAGTTGTACGAAGCAGCTAGAGCGACGAAAAATTGTAGACATATGTAACAGTCCAGGATGTACAAAAAAAGTCTCTTGGTGCCATGTGCTTAACCTAACAGGAAGTCCCCCAGGGGCCGGGCATCACATTTTGAGCTAAAAAACTCCGCTTTAACGAAGCATTCCGGGTTGTACGTTTCACCTAGCGCTATGATAATTTGCAGGCATACATAAGAGCCCATGATGTACAAAAAAGTCTCTTGGAACCATGTGCTAAACCAAACAGGAAGTCTGCCATTTTGATTTATGATGGGATTTGTTGCCATTTTTTGTGGCCTTTTTCAGGGGTCATATTTTAACGAACCCCTCCTACAAAATTTATCCGACTGTCTTCAAACTTGGTGTGTTTCATCTTAAGATGTTTAAGATGCAAAGTAATCGAAAGTTTTTTATTTTGTAACACGCTGTTGCCATAGCAATGCATTGTTTGTCAAGTGCTGCTTTTTTTTTTTTTATACACATGAAAACTCATGAAACTTTGCAAACACATCAGACTTGTCATGAACATGAATTTTCAGAGATTTATTGTGCAATTTGCAATAAATAGCGCCCTCTAGACATTTTTATGAAGCATTTCCGATTGTATGATTATGCTAGACCTACAAAAAAGTATTATGTAGCCATTTGCCAAACCAAAGAGGAATTCCGCTATTTTGATTTTATTTTGGGAATTATACATCATTTTTGGCCTTTTTCATTAAACTTTGCACAGACAAGGCATGGAAAAAAAAATAACATTTTAAATGGTCCTTGTTCCATGTAACAGTTGTCAAGTGCTGCTTTTTTTTTTTTTTTATACACATGAAAACTCATGAAACTTTGCAAACACATCAGACTTGTCATGAACATGAATTTTTCAGAGATTTATTGTGCAATTTGCAATAAATAGCGCCCTCTAGACATTTTTATGAAGCATTTCCGATTGTATGATTATGCTAGACCTACAAAAAAGTATTATGTAGCCATTTGCCAAACCAAAGAGGAAGTCCGCTATTTTGATTTTATTTTGGGAATTATACATCATTTTTGGCCTTTTTCATTAAACTTTGCACAGACAAGGCATGGAAAAAACTAACATTTTAAATGGTCCTTGTTCCATGTAACAGTACCCCAACGTGCCAGTACCCTGACGTGCAAGTAACCCAACGTTGTGCTCAATAGCGCCCTCTATGCATTTTTATGGAGCATTTCCAATTGTATGATTCAAGCGATACACAACTAAAGATGACTTGACCAAGATTTATGAAAACTGGGAGGCATACCTATTACCTTAAGACCTACAAAAGGTATTCTGTAGCCGTATGCTAAACCTAAAAGGAAGTCCACCATTTTGAATTTATTTTGAGAATTGCACACCATATTTTGCGTTTTGATTAAACTTTGCACACACAAGGCTTGTCAAAAACATTTTAGATGGTCCTTGTCCTATTTGACAGTACCCCAACGTGCCAGTACCCCGACGTGCAAGTACCCCAACGTGGCCCGGGTTGCGAGGGCCCTTTATAGCTGCTCGCAGCTCTAGTTATTATTATTATTCTTCTCCGCAAACAATCGCATTTTTGAGACGCTAAACGTGAACGAAAACTCACCAAACTTTACACGCACATCAGGCCTGGCGAAAAATTTGATATTTTAAAGTCGCCATACATGATAACAGAAAAATGGCTCCATAGCGCCACCTACATAGGTTAAACGGATCCCTGTCCCGCTACGATTGTCCTATGGCGCCGAAAATTGTGTGGCACCCGTAGCACATCCAGATGAACAAAAACCTCTTTGATGTGTGTACCCTAAAATAGACAGAAAGTGAGGTATGATCATCTGAATGTCCAATTTTGGCCCAGTTTTGCACATTTACAGGGGTCATACTTTTGCCCGCTTCTCCTACACGGTTAACCTGATTGACTTCAAAGTTGGGATGGACCATCTCAACACCTGGGACAACATCATTGTAAAAAATCTAAAGTTTTTGATATACTATATGACGGAGGCGACGCATCAAATTTAGAGTTTAAAAATTCTTACTTCACGAAGCATTGCCGGTTGTACGTTTAATCTAGAGCTACGAAAATTGGTACACATATGTAACAGGCTATGACCTACAAAAAACTCTTTTTGAACCATATGCTAAACCTCACAGGAAGTCCGCCATTTTGATTTATTTTGGAACGTGTTGCCATTTTTTTGGCCATTTCATTGGGGTCTTATTTTAACGAACTCCTCCTACAGTGTTTATCCGATCATCTTCAAACTTGGTGTGATTCATCTTAAGATATTGAAGATGAAAAGTTATTGAAAGCTTTGTATTTCGTCGCACGCTGTTGTCATGGCATGCACTGTTTGCAAAGGAAAAAAAAATATCCTTAAAGAAGCATTCCCATTTGTACGAAGCAGCGAGAGCTACGAAAATTTGTAGACATATGTAACAGCCCAAGTGGACAAAAAAGTCTCTTGGTGCCCTGTGCTAAACCCAACAGGAAGTCCCCCAGGGGCCGGGCATCACATTTTGAGCTAAAAAAATCCTCTTTAACAAAGCATACCCGGCTGTACGTTTCACATAGAGTTACCAAAATTTGTAGAGGTATATAACAGCCCTCGAGGTACAAAAAACTCTTTTTGAACCAAATGCTAAACCTAACAGGACGTCCGCCATTTTGATTTACTTTGGAATGTGTTGCCATTTTTTGGGCCATTTCATAGGGGTCATATTTTAACGAACTCCTCCTACAGAGTTTATCCGATCATCTTCAAACTTGGTGTGACTCATCTTAAGATGTTGAGGATGAAAAGTTATTGAAAGCTCTTTTTTTCGTCGCACGCTGTTGTCGTTGCATGCACTTTTTGCAAAGGAAAAAAATCCTTCTTAATGAAGCATTCCCAGTTGTATGAAGTAGCTAGAGCTACAAAAATTTGTAGACATTTGTAACAGCCCACAATGTACAAAAAAAGTCTCTTGGTGCCATGTGCTAAACCCAACAGGAAGTCCCCCAGGGGCCGGGCATCACATTTTGAGCTAGAAAACTCCTCTTTAACGAAGCATTCCCGGTTGTACGTTTCACCTAGCGCGATGATAATTTGCAGGCATACATAAGAGCCCACGATGTACAAAAAAGTCTCTTGGAACCATGTGCTAAACCAAACAGGAAGTCTGCCATTTTGATTTATGATGGGATTTGTTGCCATTTTTTGTGGCCTTTTTTAGGGGTCATATTTTAACGAACTCCTCGTACAAAGTTCATCCGACCGTCTTCAAACTTGGTGTGTTTCATCTTAAGATGTTTAAGATGCAAAGTTATCGAAAGTTTTTTATTTTGTCGCACGCTGCTGCTATAGCGATGCATTGTTTGCCAAGTAAAGTGCTGCTTTGTTTTTTTTATCTATACATGTGTGAAAACTCATGAAACTTTGCAAACACATCAGACTTGTCATGAACATGAATTTTTAGAGATTTATTGTGCAATTTGCAATAAATAGCGCCCTCTAGACATTTTTATGAAGTATTTCCGATTGTATGATTCTGCTAGATTTGTGAAAATTAGGACAGACCCCTATCAGCCTAATACCTACAAAAAAGTATTATGTAGCCATTTGCCAAACCAAAGAGGAAGTCCGCTATTTTGATTTTATTTTGGGATTTATACATCATTTTTGGCCTCTTTCATTAAACTTTGCACAGACAAGGCATGGAAAAAACTAACATTTTAAATGGTCCTTGTTCCATGTAACAGTACCCCAACGTGCCAGTACCCTGACGTGCAAGTAACCCAACGTTGTGCTCAATAGCGCCCTCTATGCATTTTTATGGAGCATTTCCAATTGTATGATTCAAGCGATACACAACTAAAGATGACTTGACCTAGATTTGTGAAAACTGGGAGGCATACCTATTAGCTTAAGACCTACAAAAAGTATTCTGTAGCCGTATGCTAAACCTAAAAGGAAGTCCGCCATTTTGAATTTATTTTGGGAATTGCACACCATCTTTGGCCTTTTGCACTCACAAAGCTTGTCAAAAACATTTTAGATGGTCCTTGTCCGATTTGACAGTACCTCAACGTGCCAGTACCCCGACGTGCAAGTACCCCAACGTGGCCCAGATTGCGAGGGCCCTTTATAGCTGCTCGCAGCTCTAGTTATTCTTCTTTTTATTTGTTATTATTCTTTTCCGCAAACAATCACATTTTTGAGACACTAAACGTGAACGAAAACTCACCAAACTTTACACGCAGATCGGGTCTGGCGAAAAATTTGATATTTTAAAGTCGCCATACATGATAACAGAAAAATGGCTCTGTAGCGCCACCTACATAGGTTTAACGGATCCCTGTCCCGCTACGATTGTCCTACGGCTATGAAAATTGTGTGGCACCTGTAGCATATCCAGATGAACAAAAACCTCTTTGATCTGTGTACCCTAAAATAGACAGGAAGTGAGATATGAGTATTTAAATGTCCAATTTTGGCCAATTTTTGCACATTTACTGGGGTCATACTTTTGCCCGCTTCTCCTACATGGTTAATCCGATTGACTTCAAACTTGGGATGCACCATCTCAAGACCTGGGACAACACCATGGTAAAAAATCTAAAGTTTTTGACATACTATATGACGGTGGCGGGGCATCAAATTTACAGTTTCAAAATTCTTACTTAACGAAGCATTGCCGGTGGTACGTTTAACCTAGAGCTATGAAAATTGGTACACATATGTAACAGACTATGATCTACAAAAAAGCCTGTTGGTGCCATATGCTAAACCTAACAGGAAGTCCGCCAGAGGCGAGGCATCAAATTTTGTGTTTCAAAATTCTAACTTAATGAAGCATTCCCGGCTGTACATTTCACCTAGAATTACCAAAATTTGAAGACATATGTAACAGCCCTCAAGGTACAAAAAACTCTTTTTGAACCATATGCTAAACCGAACAGGAAGTCCGCCATTTTGATTTACTTTGGAACGTGTTGCCATTTTTTGGGCCATTTCATAGGGGTCTTATTTTAACGAACTCCTCCTACAGAGTTTATCCGATCATCTCCAAACTTGGTGTGATTCATCTTAAGATGTTGAAGATGAAAAGTTATTGAAAGCTTTTTATTTTGTCGCACGCTGTTGCCGTGGCATGCACAGTTTGCAAAGGAAAAAATTACTTCTTAATGAAGCATTCCCAGTTGTATGAAGCAGCTAGAGCTACGAAAATTTGGAGACAAATGTAACAGCCCAAGATGTACAAAAAAGTCTCTTGGTGCCATGTGCTAAACCCAACAGGAAGTCCCGTAGGGGCCGGGCATCACATTTTGAGCTAAAAAACTCCTCTTTAACGAAGCATTCCCGGTTGTACGTTTCACCTAGCGCTATGATAATTTGGAGGCATACATAAGAGCCCACGATGTACAAAAAAGTCTCTTGGAACCATGTGCTAAACCAAACAGGAAGTCCGCCATTTTGATTTATGATGGGATTTGTTGTAGCCTTTTTTTGTGGCCTTTTTTAGGGATCATATTTTAACTCCTCCTACAAAATTCATCCGACCGTGTTCAAACTTGGTGTGTTTCATCTTAAGATGTTTAAGATGCAAATTTATCTAAAGTTTTTTATTTTGTCGCACGCTGCTGCTATAGCGATGCATTGGTTGCCAAGTAAAGTGCTGCTTTGTTTTTTTTTTATCTATACATGTGTGAAAACTCGTGAAACTTTGCACACACATCAGACTTGTCATTAACATGAATTTTTAGAGATTTCTTGTGCAATTTGCAATAAATCGCACCCTCTATACATTTTTTATGGAGCATTTCCGATTGGATGATTCAAGCGCAAAATAACTAAAGATGACTTGACTTGACCTAGATTTGTGAAAACTCAGAGGCATACCTATTATATTATTATTATTTTTTGTACCTTACAAGATTATCTCTTGTGCCACATTAAACCCCTTTGCAGGCCTGAGCCAAACCACGGTCCATACATTTGATACCACTGCTTTATTTCAATGGTCAAGTACTTCATAACCACACCTACTTATGCTTGTCCTTGCATATATAGTAGACAACAAAGAGCTCTTTCAACAAAAGACATTTCCATCTACAAAGTCATACAAGGTAAGCACTCTATAAATTCTGCAATCACTACACTTCTATTCCTAAATTATCAGTTCAAATACCAACAATGGTTAATACAGCTACAAATTTCTTGTATGTTTATGAAGTATGATACTGTATTTATTTCTACTCCTTTGCTTTTCTACAGAACATGAACAAATCACCAAGCAAATTCTCTTTTGATAAAGACCCTCTAATCATCTCCATACGCAAAGATTGCCAACTTTTTTCCGTAAGTATACAATACATAAACTAAACAGGACAACTTTCTCAATCATATACAGTATGCCATACATATATGTATTAAGTTCTCATTTATTAACAGGTTTGTTAAAGGCACCTTTAGTGTGTTTTTCTGTTTGTAATGTTTCTCCACGAGCACGTCTAGCCATTGATATCATGTAGAACACATATGCTAACCTTTTAGAGACAATTGAAGCTTACTTGCACAGTAGCCACTATCTTATCGCATTCCCAGTTGTACGAAGCAGCTAGAGCTACGAAAAATTGGAGACAAATTTAACAGCCCACGATGTACAAAAAAGTCTCTTGGTGCCATGTGCTAAACCCAACAGGAAGTCCCGTAGGGGCCGGTCATCACATTTTGAGGTAAAAAACTCCTCTTTAACGAAGCATTCCCGGTTGTACGTTTCACCTAGCGCTATGATAATATAGAGGCAGACATAAGAGCCCACGATGTACAAAAAAGTCTCTTGGAACCATCTGCTAAACCAAACAGGAAGTCCGCCATTTTGATTTACGTTGGGATTTGTAGCCATTTTTTGTGGCCTTTTTTAGGGGTCATATTTTAACAAACTCCTCCTACAAAATTTATCCGACTTCAAACTTGGTGTGCTTCATCTTAAGATGTTTAAGATACAAAGTTATCGAAAGTTATTTATTTTGTCGCACGCCGTTTCATGGCGATGCATTGTTTGCCAAGTAAAATGCTGCTTTTTTTTTTTTGGTCTAAACATGTGCAAAAACTCATGAAACTTTACACACACATCAGGCTTGTCATAAGCATGAATATTTTAGAGATTTCTTATTAAATTTGCAATAAATGCTTCAATAGCGCCCTCTAGACATTTTTATGAAGTCTTTCCGATTATATGATTCAGCTAGATGTGTGAATATTGGCAGGCATGCCTAATATATTCAAAAAGTATTCTATATAGCCATGTGCCAATCCATTTTGATTTTATTTTGTTAATTGTGCATCATTTTTGGCCTTTCCATGAAACTTTACAAACACAAAGCATGGCAAAAACGTTTAAAATTTAGATGGTTTCCTATTTGACAGTACCCCAACATGCCAGTACCCCGACGTGCAAATACCCCAACGTGGCCCGGGTTGCGAGGGCCCTTTATAGCTGCTCGCAGCTCTAGTTCTTCTTCTTCTTCTTTTTCTTTGTTATTATTCTTTTCCGCAAACAACCACATTTTTGAGGCACTAAACATGAACAAAAACTCACCAAACTTTACACGCAGATCGGGCCTGGCGAAAAATTTGATATTTTAAAGTCGCCATACATGATAACAGAAAAATGGCTCTGTAGCGCCACCTACATAGGTTTAACGGATCCCTGTCCCGCTACGATTGTCCTATGGCTACGAAAATTGTGTGGCACCTGTAGCACATCTAGATGAACAAAAACCTCTTTGATATGTGTACCCTAAAATAGACAGGAAGTGAGGTATGAGTATTTGAATGTCCAATTTTGGCCCATTTTTGCACATTTACAGGGGTCATACTTTTGCCCGCTTCTCCTACACGGTTAACCCGATTGACTTCAAATTTGGGATGTACCATCTCAACACCTGGGACAACATCTTTGTGAAAAATGAAAAGTTTTTGATATACTATATGACGGCAGCGGGGCATCAAATTTACAGTTTCAAAATTCTTACTTAACAAAGCATTGCCGGTGGTACGTTTAATTGAGAGCCACGAAAATTGGTACACATATGTAACAGACTATGATCTACAAAAAAGCCTGTTGGTGCCATATGCTAAACCTAACAGGAAGTCCGCCAGAGGTGAGGCATCAAATTTTGTGTTTCAAAATTCTTATTTAAAGAAGCATTCCCGGCTGTACATTTCACCTAGAGTTACCAACATTTGCAGACATATGTAACAGCCCTCAAGGTACAAAAAACTCTTTTTGAACCATATGCTAAACCGAACAGGAAGTCCGCCATTTTGATTTACTTTAGAACGTGTTGCCATTTTTTGGGCCATTTCATAAGGGTCTTATTTTAACGAACTCCTCCTACAGAGTTTATCCGATCATCTCCAAACTTGGTGTGATTCATCTTAAAATGTTGAAGATGAAAAGTTATTCAAAGCTTTTTATTTCGTCACACGCTGTTGCCGTGGCATGCACAGTTTGCAAAGGAAAAAATTCCCTCTTAATGAAGCATTCCCAGTTGTACGAAGCAGCTAGAGCTACGAAAATTTGGAGACAAATTTAACAGCCCACGATGTACAAAAAAGTCTCTTGGTGCCATGTGCTAAACCCAACAGGAAGTCCCGTAGGGGCCGGTCATCACATTTTGAGGTAAAAAACTCCTCTTTAACGAAGCATTCCCGGTTGTACGTTTCACCTAGCGCTATGATAATTTAGAGGCATACATAAGAGCCCACGATGTACAAAAAGGTCTCTTGGAACCATCTGCTAAACGAAACAGGAAGTCCGCCATTTTGATTTACGTTGGGATTTGTAGCCATTTTTTGTGGCCTTTTTTAGGGGTCATATTTTAACGAACTCCTCCTACAAAATTTATCCGACTGTCTTCAAACTTGGTGTGCTTCATCTTAAGATGTTTAAGATACAAAGTTATCGAAAGTTATTTATTTTGTCGCACGCCGTTTCATGGCGATGGATTGTTTGCCAAGTAAAATGCTGCTTTTTTTTTTTGGTCTAAACATGTGCAAAAACTCATGAAACTTTACACACACATCAGGCTTGTCATAAGCATGAATATTTTAGAGATTTCTTATTAAATTTGCAATAAATGCTTCAATAGCGCCCTCTAGACATTTTTATGAAGTCCTTCCGATTATATGATTCAGCTAGATGTGTGAATATTGGCAGGCATGCCTAATATATTCAAAAAGTATTCTATATAGCCATGTGCCAATCCATTTTGATTATATTTTGTTAATTGTGCATCATTTTTGGCCTTTCCATGAAACTTTACAAACACAAAGCATGGCAAAAACGTTTAAAATTTAGATGGTTTCCTATTTGACAGTACCCCAACATGCCAGTACCCCGACGTGCAAATACCCCAACGTGGCCCGGGTTGCGAGGGCCCTTTATAGCTGCTCGCAGCTCTAGTTATTCTTCTTCTTCTTCTTCTTCTTCTTCTCCGTAAACGATCGCATTTTTGAGTACCTAAACATTCACGAAAACTCACCAAACTTTGCACACTCCTCAGGCCCGGCGAAAAATTTTATATTATGAAGTCGTCATAACGCGACTCTATAGCGCCCCCTAGCGTAGAAAAATAAAAACCAAGCCTGGCACGTTTGAGCTAGAGCAACAAAAATTGGCAGGCACGTGTAGCACCCCGAGACGCACAAAAAAGTCTATTGGGACCATGTAGCTAAAATGTACAGGAAATGAGCTATGAATTTTTTTATGTCCAATTTTGGCCTATTTTGGCACATTCACTGTGGTCATGCTTTTTCCCCCTCTGCAAACATTTTTCATCCAATTCACATCAAACTTGGCATTTATCATCTCAAGACCTGAGAGAACAACTGGGCAAAAAGTCTTGCCTTTTCGAAATACTATATGATGGGGGCGGGGCATCAAATATTGTCTTTAAAATTTCATTTGTCCAGAAAGAGCAAATGCTTAATAACTCCCATGTTCAAGCTCCAAAAAATCTCAAACTTCTCAGGCAACGTAATAGTCAAGGCCTGAAAACATCTATATGATAAAATTCAGTTATACATATAGCACCACCTAGTGGTAACAATAAATGTCATACTTTACGTTTTTAGCTACTGCGCTGAGCTCGTTGAAGGGATCCAGTTGAAAGTTGGTCAGAAAAGCCTTAAGATGTTGATCATGCCCCACACCGAATATTGTAACTTTTCGCCAAAGGGCGTGGCCGCTACGGTGCCGCAAAGTCTGAAGATTTTTCGTGACAATAAAAGCTGCATGAACTTGACCGAGATGATCCTATCTTCTCAAAATTTCACACATTTGATGAGAGTCCAGCCCTAAAGACATCTACGAACTTATATTTCATCTTACTGATAACGCCACCTAGTGGCAATTTTTTTTCTTACGAATTTTCTTGTACATTTTTCTCCAAACACGTTAACTGGACCAACCTCATATTTGCTCAGATGAGGGTTTCGGCCTTCATGATGTCACAACACGAAGTTTGTGAGTTTTCGCGAATCGCTGTGGGCGTGGCTAAGCACTGTTCGCCAAGAAAACAACGCCAGTTTTGATGGTCTAAACATGCGCAGAAACTCATGAAACTTGGCACACACATCTGGCCTGGCAAAATGAGCAATATTTTATCATGTATTGTCCTATTTTTACAAAAATGACTCAATAGCGCCCCCTAGAAATTTTTAACGAAGCAGCCCCGATTGTACGTTTAAGCAAGATCTACGAAAATTTTTAGGTGTATGAGGGAGCCAAAGACCTACAAAAAAGTCTCTTGGACCCATATGCTAAAATGAACAGGAAGTGAGCTACGAATTTTTGAATGTCCCATTTTTGACGATTTTTGCACATTTTCAGGGGGCATACTTTTGCCCACTTCTCCTACACGTTTTATCCGACTGACTTATGACTTGACCTGGACCATGCCAAGACCTGAGCCAACAACAGACGGAAAAATCTTGACTTTTGGAAATACTATATGATGAGGGCGGGGCATCAAAATTTGTGTTTCGCACTGAAAAATGATATGCTTAATAACTCCCCGATACATGCTCCAAAAAATCCCAAACTTGACATGTATGTTTATCGTCAAGGCCTGAAGGTATCTCTATGACAACATTCAGTTATATATGCAGCACCACCTAGCCCTTGAGGCATGAAAAAAAAATACCCCACTTACGGTATTTTGTACAAAAAATGTAAACTCATTCTATGTGTGATAACTAAGTCATTTAGGAATATTCTTTTACTTTCCACCACTCAAAATATTCACTGGCATCAGACCTAACCAAACATACATATTTTAGTTATTTAGTTTTATGTATTTTTGATAGCCTCTATGGACATTAAAAGCAATATCGTGAATGAAGGCTATGCTGAATAACTCCCAGGTACATGCTCCAAAAAATCCCATACTTGAAATGTATATTTATAGTCAAGGCCTGAAAGTATCTCTATGACAAAATTCAGTTATAAATACAGCGCCACCTAGTCCTTGAGGCATAAAAAAAAAAAAAATGCCTCACTTACGGTATTTTTGTAAACTCATTGTGTGATAACTAAGTCATTTATGAATATTCTTTTACTTTCCACCACTCAATATGTTCACTGGTATCAGACTGATCCAAACATACGTATTTTTTATTTAGTTTTTTTTTTTTTTGATCGCCTCTATGGACAATAAAAGCAACATTGTGCAATGAGTACGAGCGATGATGTGTGTATATATACTTTTACGAAAAATACCAATCAGGGCAACTCATTGCCTAAAAATAAAAAAAAGACGCTGATTTTTGCAGATCTTAACAATCATCAAAACCCATTGAGCTTGACACACTCATCACACCTGGCAAAAAAAAAAAAATCTACATGTTTATCATGCCATTTTCAAAGAAATTCTGCTTCCAATGTGCCAGTACCCCAATGTGCAAGTTCCCCAACGTGCAAGTACCCCAACGTGGCCCGGGCTGCGAGGGCCCTTTATAGCTGCTCGCAGCTCTAGTTAGGGCCCGAGCAGCGACCGCTGCGAGGTCCCTATTGTTTTTGTAAAAATTATTATTATTAGGGCCCGAGCAGCGACCGCTGCGAGGTCCCTATTGTTTTTGTAAAAATTATTATTATTATTATTATTATTATTATTAGGGCCCGAGCAGCGACCGCTGCGAGGTCCCTATTGTTTTTGTAAAAATTATTATTATTATTATTATTATTATTATTCTTTATTCTCCGCAAACGATCGCGATTTTGGGTACCTAAACATTCACGAAAACTCACCAAACTTTGCACACTCCTCGGGCCCGGCGAAAAATTTGATATTATTAAGTCGTCATAACAATGCGACTCGATAGCGCCCCCTAGCGTAGAAAAATAAAAACCAAGCCCGGCACGTTTGAGCTAGAGCAACAAAAATTGGCAGGCACGTGTAGCACCCCGAGACGCACAAAAAAGTCTATTGGGACCATGTAGCTAAAATGTACAGGAAGTGAGCTATGAATTTTTTTATGTCCAATTTTGGCCTATTTTGGCACATTCACTGTGGTCATGCTTTTTCCCCCTTTGCAAACATTTTTCATCCAATTGACTTCAAACTTGGCATTTATCATCTCAAGACCTGAGAGAAAAACTGGGCAAAACATCTTGCCTTTTTGAAATACTATATGACGGGGGCGGGGCATCAAATATTGCCTTTAAAATTTCATTTGTCCAGAAAGAGCAAATGCTTAATAACTCCCATGTTCAAGCTCCAAAAAATCTCAAACTTCTCAGGCAACGTAATAGTCACGGCCTGAAAACATCTATATGAAGGGATCCATTTGAAAATTGGTCAGAAAAGGCTTAAGATGTTGATCATGCCCCACACCGAATATTGTAACTTTTCGCCAAAGGGCGTGGCCGCTACGGTGACGCAAAGTCTGAAGATTTTTCGTGAAAATAAAAGCTGCATTAACTTGACCGAGATGATCCTATCTTCTCAAAATTTCACACATTTGATGAGAGTCCAGCCCTAAAGACATCTACTGACTTATATTTCATCTAACTGATAGCGCCACCTAGTGGCAATTTTTTTTATTACGAATTTTCTTCTACGTTTTTCTCCAAACACGTTAACTGGACCTACCTCATATTTGCTCAGATGAGGGTTTCGGCCTTCATGATGTCACAACACGAAGTTTGTGAGTTTTCGCGAATTGCTGTGGGTGTGGCTAAGCGCTGTTCGCCAAGAAAACAACGCCAGTTTTGAGGGTCTAAACATGCACAGAAACTCATGAAACTTGGCACACACATCTGGCCTGGTAAAATGAGCAATATTTTATTGTTGATTGTGCTATTTTTACAAAAATGACTCAATAGCGCCCCCTAGAAGTTTTTAACGAAGCAGCCCCGGTTGTACGTTTAAGCAAGAACGACGAATATTTTTAGGTGTATGAGGGAGCCCAAGACCTACAAAAAAGTCTCTTGGACCCATATGCTAAAATGAACAGGAAGTGAGCTACGAATTTTTGAATGTCCCATTTTTGACAATTTTTGCACATTCACAGGGCGCAGACTTTTGCCCACTTCTCCTACACGTTTCATCTGACTGAGTTAAGACTTGACCTGGACCATGTCAAGACCTGAGCCAACGACAGGGGGAAAAATCTTGACCCTTCGAAATACTATATGATGAAGGCGGGGCATCAAAATTTGTGTTTCGCACTGAAAAAGGATATGCTTAATAACTCCCCGGTACATGCTCCAAAAAATCCCAAACTTGACATGTATGTTTATCGTCAAGGCCTGAAGCTATCTCTATGACAACATTCAGTTATATATGCAGCGCCACCTAGCCCTTGAGGCATAAAAAAAAATACCCCACATACGGTATTTTGTACAAAAAATGTAAACTCATTCTAAGTGTGATAACTAAGTCATTTATGAATATTCTTTTAGTTTCCACCACTCAAAATGTTCACTGGCATCAGACTTATCCAAACATATATATATTTTTATTTATTTTTGATAGCCTCTGTGGACATTAAAAGCAATATCGTGAATGAAGGATATGCTTAATAACTCCACGGTACATGCTCCAAAAAAAATCCCACACTTGACATGTATGCTTATAATCAAGGCCTGAAGGTATCTCGATGACAACATTCAGTTATAAATACAGCGCCACCTAGCCCTTGAGACTTATATTAAAAAAAAAACCCACATACGGTATTTTGTACAAAAAAATGTAAACTCATTCTAAGTGTGATGACTAAGTCATTTATGAATATTCTTTTAGTTTCCACCACTCAAATTGTTCACTGGCTTCACACCGATCCAAACGTATGTACGTTTCCATTTTGTTTTATTCATTTTTGATTGCCCCTATGGACAATAAAAGTAACATTGTGCAATGAGTACAACGAGCGATGATGTATATATACACTTTTACAAAAAATACCAATCAGGGCAACTCATTGCCTAAAAATAAATAAGGACGCAGATTTTTGCAGGTCTTAACAATCCCCAAAACCCGTTGAGCTTGATACACACTGGCAAAAAAATATTCTACATGTAAACGTTTATTATGCCATTTTCAAAGAAATTTTGCTTCCAATATGCCAGTACCCCAACGTGCCAGTACCCTAACGTGCAAGTACCCCAACGTGCAAGGACTCCAACGTGGCCCGGGCTGCGAGGGCCCTTTATAGCTGCTCGCAGCTCTAGTTATTATTAGGGCCCGAGCAGCGACCGCTGCGAGGTCCCTATTGTTTTTGTAAAAATTATTATTATTATTATTATTATTATTAGGGCCCGAGCAGCGACCGCTGCGAGGTCCCTATTGTTTTTCGTTCGAATTATTAGGGCCCGAGCAGCGACCGCTGCGAGGTCCCTATTGTTTTTCAAGGAATTCTTATTATTAGGGCCCGAGCAGCGACCGCTGCGAGGTCCCTATTGTTTTTCAAGGAATTCTTATTATTCTTCTTTTTAGGGCCCGAGCAGCGACCGCTGCGAGGTCCCTATTGTTTTTCAAGGAATTCTTATTATTCTTCTTCTTTTTATTTGTTATTATTCTTTTCCGCAAACAATCACATTTTTGAGACACTAAACGTGAACGAAAACTCACCAAACTTTACACACACGTCAGGCCTGGCGAAAAATTTGATATTTTAAAGTCGCCATAGGTGATAACAGAAAAATGGCTCCATAGCGCCACCTACATAGGTTAAACAGATCCCTGGCCCGCTACGATTGTCCGACGGCTATGAAAATTGTGTGGCACCTGTAGCACATCCAGATGAACAAAAACCTCTTTGATGTGTGTACCCTAAAATAGACAGGAAGTGAGATATGAGTATTTGAATGTCCAATTTTGGCCAATTTTTGCACATTTACAGGGGTCATACTTTTGCCTGCTTCTCCTACACGGTTAATCCAATTGACTTCAAACTTGGGATGTACCATCTCAAGACCTGGGACAACACCATGGTAAAAAATCTAAAGTTTTCGACATACTATATGACGGCGGTGGGGCATCAAATTTAGAGTTTCAAAACTCTTACTAAACGTAGTATTGCCGGTTGTATGTTTAACCTAGAGCTACGAAAATTGGTACACATATGTAACAGACTATGACCTACAAAAAAGTCTGTTGGTGCCATATGCTAAACCCAACAGGAAGTCCGCCAGAGGCGGGGCATCAAATTTGGAGTTTCAAAATTCTTACTTAATGAAGCATTCCCGGCTGTACGTTTCACCTAGAGTTACCAAAATTTAAAGACATATGTAACAGCCCTCAAGGTACAAAAAACTCTTTTTGAACCATATGCTAAACCTAACAGAAAGTCCACCATTTTGATTTACTTTGGAACGTGTTCCCATTTTTTTGGCCATTTCATAGGGGTCCTATTTTAACGAACTCCTCTTACAGAGTTTATCCGATCATCTTCAAACTTGGTGTGATTCATCTTAAGATGTTGAAGATGAAAAGTTATTGAAAGCTTTTTATTTCGCTGCACGCTGTTGTCGTGGCATGCACTTGTTTGCAAAGGAAAAAAATTCTTCTTAATGAAGAATTCTCAGTTGTACGAAGCAGCTAGAGCTACGAAAATTTGTAGACATATGTAACAGCCCACGATGTACAAAAAAAGTCTCTTGCTGCTTTGTGCTAAACCCAACAGGAAGTCCCGCAAGGGCCGGGCATCACTTTTTGAGCTAAAAAACTCCTCTTTAACGAAGCATTCCCGGTTGTACCTTTCACCTAGCGCTATGATAATTTGGAGGCATACATAAGAGCCCACGATGTACAAAAAAGTCTTTTAGAACCATATGCTAAGCCAAACAGGAAGTCCGGCATTTTGATTTACTTTGCTATTTGTAGCCATTTTTTGGGGGCCTTTTATAGGCCTCATATTTTCTACAAAACTTATCAGATTGTCTTCATTCTTTGGCATGTTTCATCTGAAGTATTGCCGGTTATACGTTTAATCTAGAGCTACGAAAATTGGTACACATATGTAACAGACTATGATCTACAAAAAAGCCTGTTGGTGCCATATGCTAAACCTAACAGGAAGTCCGCCAGAGGCAGGGCATCAAATTTTGCATTTCAAAATTTTTACTTAATGAAGCATTTCCGGCTGTACGTTTCACCTAGAGTGACCAAAATTTGAAGACATATGTAACAGCCCTCGAAGTACAAAAAACTCTTTTTGAACCATATGCTAAACCTAACAGGAAGTCTGCCATTTTGATTTACTTTGGAACATGTTGCCATTTTTTTGGCCATTTCATAGGGGTCTTATTTTAACGAACTCCTCCTACAGAGTTTATCCGATCATCTTCAAACTTGGTGTGATTCATCTTAAGATGTTGACGATGAAAAGTTATTGAAAGCTTTTTATTTCGTCGCACGCTGTTGTCGTGGCATGCACTGTTGGCAAAGGAAAAAAAAATCCTTCTTAATGCAGCGTTCCCAGTTGGACGAAGCAGCTCGAGCTACAAAAATTTGTAGACATATGTACACATTTGTCCACATATATATATTTACATATGCATGTAAAAAAATTATGTCAGGCTAAACTAAATGGTTGATTAGGCCCCACACATTCTCACCTTACCATACCCGGCCCTCTTTGCAAAAGGTTTGAACACTCCTGGCCTAAACCTAGGTGTATACTCAAACTATGCACGCACATAAAGCCTGGAACAAAATGTGTAATTTAGAGGGTTCTTGTTTTGTTTTTTGTATTCCTTATATTTCATGTCATTATACTTGACACACTATTTTTACTACTCACTGAATCAGTTATAAGAACATTTAATTGATACAATCCAATCACATCCTAGAGAATTGAAAACACATTCAATCATGAGGTTGTTAAGACACATTTACTTCTGTAGCACTTAACCACAAACAAGTTGCGACATCCCCTGATCTAACCCTCCAACCGGGCAAGGAAAAACTTTCAGGGGTCATATTTTAACGAACCCCTCCTACAAAATTTATCCGACTGTCTTCAAACTTGGTGTGTTTCATCTTAAGATGTTTAAGATGCAAAGTAATCGAAAGTTTTTTATTTTGTAACACGCTGTTGCCATAGCAATGCATTGTTTGTCAAGTGCTGCTTTTTTTTTTTATACACATGAAAACTCATGGAACTTTGCAAACACATCAGACTTGTCATGAACATGAATTTTCAGAGATTTATTGTGCAATTTGAAATAAATAGCGCCCTCTAGACCTTTTTATGAAGCATTTCCGATTGTATGATTATGCTAGACCTACAAAAAAGTATTATGTAGCCATTTGCCAAACCAAAGAGGAAGTCCGCTATTTTGATTTTATTTTGGGAATTATACATAATTTTTGGCCTTCTTCATTAAACTTTGCACAGACAAGGCATGGAAAAAACTAACATTTTAAATGGTCCTTGTTCCATGTAACAGTACCCCAACGTGCCAGTACCCTGACGTGCAAGTAACCCAACGTTGTGCTCAATAGCGCCCTCTATGCATTTTTATGGAGCATTTCCAATTGTATGATTCAAGTGATACACAACTAAAGATGACTTGACCTAGATTTGTGAAAACTGGGAGGCATACCTATTAGCTTAAGACCTACAAAAAGTATTCTGTAGCCGTATGCTAAACCTAAAAGGAAGTCCGCCATTTTGAATTTATTTTGGGAATTGCGCACCATATTTTGCGTTTTGATTAAACTTTGCACACACAAGGCTTGTCAAAAACATTTTAGATGGTCCTTGTCCTATTTGACAGTACCCCAACGTGCCAGTACCCCGACGTGCAAGTACCCCAACGTGGCACGCCTTTGCTGTAGCGATGCATTGTTTGCAAAGAATTTTTTTTTTTTTATATGATTCAGCTAGATGTGTGAATATTGGGAGGCATACCTATCAGCCGAATACCTCGACAAAGCATTCCATAGCAATGTGAACAAACACAAAAAGCATGGCAAAACATTTACAATTTAGACGGTTTCTTATGAAACAGTACCCTAACGTGCCAGTACCCCGACGTGCAAATACCCCAACGTGGCACGGGTTGCGAGGGCCCTTTATAGCTGCTCGCAGCTCTAGTTATTTTTTGTTATTATTCTTTTCCGCAAACAATCACATTTTTGAGACACTAAACGTGAACGAAAACTCACCAAACTTTACACACACGTCAGGCCTGGCGAAAAATTTGATATTTTAAAGTCGCCATAGGTGATAACAGAAAAATGGCTCCATAGCGCCACCTACATAGGTTTAACAGATCCCTGGCCCGCTACGATTATCCGACGGCTATGAAAATTGTGTGGCACCTGTAGCACATCCAGATGAACAAAAACCTCTTTGATGTGTGTACCCTAAAATAGACAGGAAGTGAGATATGAGTATTTAAATGTCCAATTTTGGCCAATTTTTGCACATTTACAGGGGTCATACTTTTGCCTGCTTCTCCTACACGGTTAATCCAATTGACTTCAAACTTGGGATGTACCATCTCAAGACCTGGGACAACACCATGGTAAAAAATCTAAAGTTTTCGACATACTATATGACGGCGGTGGGGCATCAAATTTAGAGTTTCAAAACTCTTACTAAACGTAGTATTGCCGGTTGTATGTTTAACCTAGAGCTACGAAAATTGGTACACATATGTAACAGACTATGACCTACAAAAAAGTCTGTTGGTGCCATATGCTAAACCCAACAGGAAGTCCGCCAGAGGCGGGGCATCAAATTTTGAGTTTCAAAATTCTTACTTAATGAAGCATTCCCGGCTGTACGTTTCACCTAGAGTTACCAAAATTTAAAGACATATGTAACAGCCCTCAAGGTACAAAAAACTCTTTTTGAACCATATGCTAAACCTAACAGAAAGTCCACCATTTTGATTTACTTTGGAACGTGTTCCCATTTTTTTGGCCATTTCATAGGGGTCCTATTTTAACGAACTCCTCTTACAGAGTTTATCCGATCATCTTCAAACTTGGTGTGATTCATCTTAAGATGTTGAAGATGAAAAGTTATTGAAAGCTTTTTATTTCGCTGCACGCTGTTGTCGTGGCATGCACTTGTTTGCAAAGGAAAAAAATTCTTCTTAATGAAGAATTCTCAGTTGTACGAAGCAGCTAGAGCTACGAAAATTTGTAGACATATGTAACAGCCCACGATGTACAAAAAAAGTCTTTTAGAACCATATGCTAAGCCAAATAGGAAGTCCGGCATTTTGATTTACTTTGCTATTTGTAGCCATTTTTTGGGGGCCTTTTATAGGCCTCATATTTTCTACAAAACTTATCAGATTGTCTTCATTCTTTGGCATGTTTCATCTGAAGTATTGCCGACTGTACGTTTAATCTAGAGCTACGAAAATTGGTACACATATGTAACAGACTATGATCTACAAAAAAGCCTGTTGGTGCCATATGCTAAACCTAACAGGAAGTCCGCCAGAGGCAGGGCATCAAATTTTGCATTTCAAAATTTTTACTTAATGAAGCATTTCCGGCTGTACGTTTCACCTAGAGTGACCAAAATTTGAAGACATATGTAACAGCCCTCGAGGTACAAAAAACTCTTTTTGAACCATATGCTAAACCTAACAGGAAGTCTGCCATTTTGATTTACTTTGGAACATGTTGCCATTTTTTTGGCCATTTCATAGGGGTCTTATTTTAACGAACTCCTCCTACAGAGTTTATCCGATCATCTTCAAACTTGGTGTGATTCATCTTAAGATGTTGACGATGAAAAGTTATTGAAAGCTTTTTATTTCGTCGCACGCTGTTGTCGTGGCATGCACTTTTTGCAAAGGAAAAAAATCCTTCTTAATGAAGCATTCCCAGTTGTACGAAGCAGCTAGAGCGACGAAAAATTGTAGACATATGTAACAGCCCAGGATGTACAAAAAAGTCTCTTGGTGCCATGTGCTAAACCCAACAGGAAGTCCCTCAGGGGCCGGGCATCACATTTTGAGCTAAAAAACTCCTCTTTAACGAAGCATTCCCGGTTGTACGTTTCACCTAGCGCTATGATAATTTGCAGGCATACATAAGAGCCCATGATGTACAAAAAAGTCTCTTGGAACCATGTGCTAAACCAAACAGGAAGTCTGCCATTTTGATTTATGATGGGATTTGTTGCCATTTTTTGTGGCCTTTTTCAGGGGTCATATTTTAACGAACCCCTCCTACAAAATTTATCCGACTGTCTTCAAACTTGGTGTGTTTCATCTTAAGATGTTTAAGATGCAAAGTAATCGAAAGTTTTTTATTTTGTAACACGCTGTTGCCATAGCAATGCATTGTTTGTCAAGTGCTGTTTTTTTTGTTTTTTTATACACATGAAAACTCATGAAACTTTGCAAACACATCAGACTTGTCATGAACAGGAATTTTCAGAGATTTATTGTGCAATTTGCAATAAATAGCGCCCTCTAGACATTTTTATGAAGCATTTCCGATTGTATGATTATGCTAGACCTACAAAAAAGTATTATGTAGCCATTTGCCAAACCAAAGAGGAAGTCCGCTATTTTGATTTTTTTTGGGAATTATACATCATTTTTGGCCTTTTTCATTAAACTTTGCACAGACAAGGCATGGAAAAAACTAACATTTTAAATGGTCCTTGTTCCATGTAACAGTACCCCAACGTGCCAGTACCCTGACGTGCAAGTAACCCAACGTTGTGCTCAATAGCGCCCTCTATGCATTTTTATGGAGCATTTCCAATTGTATGATTCAAGCGATACACAACTAAAGATGACTTGACCTAGATTTGTGAAAACTGGGAGGCATACCTATTAGCTTAAGACCTACAAAAAGTATTCTGTAGCCGTATGCTAAACCTAAAAGGAAGTCCGCCATTTTGAATTTATTTTGGGAATTGCGCACCATATTTTGCGTTTTGATTCAACTTTGCACACACAAGGCTTGTCAAAAACATTTTAGATGGTGCTTGTCCTATTTGACAGTACCCCAACGTGCCAGTACCCCGACGTGCAAGTACCCCAACGTGGCCCGGGTTGCGAGGGCCCTTTATAGCTGCTCGCAGCTCTAGTTCTTCTTTTTATTTGTTATTATTCTTTTCCGCAAACAATCACATTTTTGAGACACTAAACGTAAACGAAAACTCACCAAACTTTACACACACGTCAGGCCTGGCGAAAAATTTGATATTTTAAAGTCGCCATAGGTGATAACAGAAAAATGGCTCCATAGCGCCACCTACATAGGTTAAACAGATCCCTGGCCCGCTACGATTGTCCGACGGCTATGAAAATTGTGTGGCACCTGTAGCACATCCAGATGAACAAAAACCTCTTTGATGTGTGTACCCTAAAATAGACAGGAAGTGAGATATGAGTATTTAAATGTCCAATTTTGGCCAATTTTTGCACATTTACAGGGGTCATACTTTTGCCTGCTTCTCCTACACGGTTAATCCAATTGACTTCAAACTTGGGATGTACCATCTCAAGACCTGGGACAACACCATGGTAAAAAATCTAAAGTTTTCGACATACTATATGACGGCGGTGGGGCATCAAATTTAGAGTTTCAAAACTCTTACTAAACGTAGTATTGCCGGTTGTATGTTTAACCTAGAGCTACGAAAATTGGTACACATATGTAACAGACTATGACCTACAAAAAAGTCTGTTGGTGCCATATGCTAAACCCAACAGGAAGTCCGCCAGAGGCGGGGCATCAAATTTTGAGTTTCAAAATTCTTACTTAATGAAGCATTCCCGGCTGTACGTTTCACCTAGAGTTACCAAAATTTAAAGACATATGTAACAGCCCTCAAGGTACAAAAAACTCTTTTTGAACCATATGCTAAACCTAACAGAAAGTCCACCATTTTGATTTACTTTGGAACGTGTTCCCATTTTTTTGGCCATTTCATAGGGGTCCTATTTTAACTAACTCCTCTTACAGAGTTTATCCGATCATCTTCAAACTTGGTGTGATTCATCTTAAGATGTTGAAGATGAAAAGTTATTGAAAGCTTTTTATTTCGCTGCACGCTGTTGTCGTGGCATGCACTTGTTTGCAAAGGAAAAAAATTCTTCTTAATGAAGAATTCTCAGTTGTACGAAGCAGGTAGAGCTACGAAAATTTGTAGACATATGTAACAGCCCACGATGTACAAAAAAGTCTCTTGCTGCTTTGTGCTAAACCCAACAGGAAGTCCCGCAAGGGCCGGGCATCACTTTTTGAGCTAAAAAACTCCTCTTTAACGAAGCATTCCCGGTTGTACCTTTCACCTAGCGCTATGATAATTCGGAGGCATACATAAGAGCCCACGATGTACAAAAAAGTCTTTTAGAACCATATGCTAAGCCAAACAGGAAGTCCGGCATTTTGATTTACTTTGCTATTTGTAGCCATTTTTTGGGGGCCTTTTATAGGCCTCATATTTTCTACAAAACTTATCAGATTGTCTTCATTCTTTGGCATGTTTCATCTGAAGTATTGCCGGTTATACGTTTAATCTAGAGCTACGAAAATTGGTACACATATGTAACAGACTATGATCTACAAAAAAAGCCTGTTGGTGCCATATGCTAAACCTAACAGGAAGTCCGCCAGAGGCAGGGCATCAAATTTTGCATTTCAAAATTTTTACTTAATGAAGCATTTCCGGCTGTACGTTTCACCTAGAGTGACCAAAATTTGAAGACATATGTAACAGCCCTCGAGGTACAAAAAACTCTTTTTGAACCATATGCTAAACCTAACAGGAAGTCTGCCATTTTGATTTACTTTGGAACATGTTGCCATTTTTTTGGCCATTTCATAGGGGTCTTATTTTAACGAACTCCTCCTACAGAGTTTATCCGATCATCTTCAAACTTGGTGTGATTCATCTTAAGATGTTGACGATGAAAAGTTATTGAAAGCTTTTTATTTCGTCGCACGCTGTTGTCGTGGCATGCACTGTTGGCAAAGGAGAAAAAAATCCTTCTTAATGCAGCGTTCCCAGTTGGACGAAGCAGCTCGAGCTACAAAAATTTGTAGACATATGTACACATTTGTCCACATATATATATTTACATATGCATGTAAAAAATTATGTCAGGCTAAACTAAATGGTTGATTAGGCCCCACACATTTTCACCTTACCATACCCGGCCCTCTTTGCAAAAGGTTTGAACACTCCTGGCCTAAACCTAGGTGTATACTCAAACTATGCACGCACATAAAGCCTGGAACAAAATGTGTAATTTAGAGGGTTCTTGTTTTGTTTTTTGTATTCCTTATATTTCATGTCATTATACTTGACACACTATTTTTACTACTCACTGAATCAGTTATAAGAACATTTAATTGATACAATCCAATCACATCCTAGAGAATTGAAAACACATTCAATCATGAGGTTGTTAAGACACATTTACTTCTGTAGCACTTAACCACAAACAAGTTGCGACATCCCCTGATCTAACCCTCCAACCGGGCAAGGAAAAACTTTCAGGGGTCATATTTTAACGAACCCCTCCTACAAAATTTATCCGACTGTCTTCAAACTTGGTGTGTTTCATCTTAAGATGTTTAAGATGCAAAGTAATCGAAAGTTTTTTATTTTGTAACACGCTGTTGCCATAGCAATGCATTGTTTGTCAAGTGCTGCTTTTTTTTTTTATACACATGAAAACTCATGGAACTTTGCAAACACATCAGACTTGTCATGAACATGAATTTTCAGAGATTTATTGTGCAATTTGCAATAAATAGCGCCCTCTAGACCTTTTTATGAAGCATTTCCGATTGTATGATTATGCTAGACCTACAAAAAAGTATTATGTAGCCATTTGCCAAACCAAAGAGGAAGTCCGCTATTTTGATTTTATTTTGGGAATTATACATCATTTTTGGCCTTTTTCATTCAACTTTGCACAGACAAGGCATGGAAAAAACTAACATTTTAAATGGTCCTTGTTCCATGTAACAGTTGTCAAGTGCTGCTTTTTTTTTTTTTTATACACATGAAAACTCATGAAACTTTGCAAACACATCAGACTTGTCATGAACATGAATTTTCAGAGATTTATTGTGCAATTTGCAATAAATAGCGCCCTCTAGACATTTTTATGAAGCATTTCCGATTGTATGATTATGCTAGACCTACAAAAAAGTATTATGTAGCCATTTGCCAAACCAAAGAGGAAGTCCGCTATTTTGATTTTATTTTGGGAATTATACATCATTTTTGGCCTCTTTCATTAAACTTTGCACAGACAAGGCATGGAAAAAACTAACATTTTAAATGGTCCTTGTTCCATGTAACAGTACCCCAACGTGCCAGTACCCTGACGTGCAAGTAACCCAACGTTGTGCTCAATAGCGCCCTCTATGCATTTTTATGGAGCATTTCCAATTGTATGATTCAAGCGATACACAACTAAAGATGACTTGACCTAGATTTGTGAAAACTGGGAGGCATACCTATTAGCTTAAGACCTACAAAAAGTATTCTGTAGCCGTATGCTAAACCTAAAAGGAAGTCCGCCATTTTGAATTTATTTTGGGAATTGCACACCATCTTTGGCCTTTTGCACTCACAAAGCTTGTCAAAAACATTTTAGATGGTCCTTGTCCCATTTGACAGTACCCCGTGCCAGTACCCCGACGTGCAAGTACCCCAACGTGGCCCAGGTTGCGAGGGCCCTTTATAGCTGCTCGCAGCTCTAGTTATTATTAGGGCCCGAGCAGCTACCGCTGCGAGGTCCCTATTGTTTTTCGATCGGATTATTATTATTATTATTATTATTATTATTATTATTCTTCTCCGTAAACGATCACGATTTTGGGTACCTAAACATTTACGAAAACTCACCAAACTTTGCACACTCCTCAGGCCCGGCGAAAAATTTGATATTATGAAGTCGTCATAACAACGCGACTTTTTTTTTTTTTTTTTTTTTTTTTTTTTTTTTTTTGAAGAGCTCAGAATTGTTCATTCGGTAGTCTTACCGATTCAACGTCTCGTCATCATTGCTCTTTTTTTTTTTTTTTTTTTTTTTTTTTTTTTTGTGTGTGTATGTGTGCGTGCGTTTGCGTGTGTGCGTTTGCGTGCGTGCGTGTGCGTGCGTGCAAATACGTATAAATTTATACTCATTCATTCACCTAAAACCTTATAAATATCCCATTACCCTTCGCCTTAACCAGGTACTTCAGAATCTTGCCAGAGTCGTGAGATTTAAATGGTCAGGAGACCAGAGAAAAGGTCAGAAAAAAAAAGAAATAAAGAGAAAAGAAAGGTAAATCAAAGTGACATCCAGCACCGACCAAACACTTCCTGCCTTCCCCATGATTACAAAATCAAAGTCTTACGCCAACCCCGGAAGCCTCTAATTTCCAGCAAATTTAGCGAGATCTCAAGAGCCCAGAGGAAAAACTAAAGAGAGGAAGGAGGGAAGGATCGATAAGGCAGAGTGAGATCAATAGAAGCCAGTACATCCAATCCATCAAAGTGAAGTCCAGCACCAACAAGACCCCTCCTGCGTGGTTACAAAACCGGAGTCTTATGCCAACCCCAGAAACCTCATACTTCTAATAAATTAAGATCTCAAGTGACCAGAGGAAAAACTAAAGAGAGGAAGGAGGGAAGGATAGATAAAGCAAAGTGAGAACCACAGACACCAGCACCAACTGATTCAAGGGGCTGTGGGAGGGAGAGGGTACTTCTGTTGAGTTTCAGTAGATGCTGGTGCGACGGATCTGGCATGCATAAGGACCACCACCAAAGAAAGAAGCCGTCAACCGCGGTCCAGCAAAGCGAGCACACACCCCCCCCCCGGAATCCCCAGGCCGCGGCAGCACCAAGGCCACCCCCAAGCCACCCGAGCGGACACCGGTCGGCGAGCCGACCCAGACACCCGGAACACCCCCGCCCCAGCCCCGGCCCACACCCCCGAGCCCAAGGCCGCAGAACGAGGCCCAGCGGGCCCCCACAGCGCCCCACCGGTCCCCAGCCCCCATCCCCCCACGACCCCCCCGCACCCCACCCAAACCCGCCATCCACCACGACCCAGGCCCCACCACCCCCGACCCCCAAACCCCCGAACACACCCCGACCCCCAGCACCCAAATACCTCCACCCCCCCCCAAACAAGCCGCCCCCCCCGACGGCCGCCACCCCCCCCCCCCCCCCCCCCCCGCGAACACGGCCCCCCGCGAGAACCCCCCACCCCCCCCCGGAAACCGGCACCGGGCAGCAGCGCAGAGAGGGAAGATGTGCCCACCCCACCTCCAGCCGCGCGAGATTTGCACAGCGGCGGGAGGGGGGAAGCAGAGGAGGAAGCACCAGGGGAGAAGGCGGAACACCAGAACACCGAGCCCGGTGGGGAGAGGCCCCGGTCGTCACGCCAGAGTACTAGTGACACCTAACCCTGTTACTGAGTCCGCCAGCTCGCCGACTGGCGAGCTCTACCCTTACACCGTGAATGTGGCCCCACCCAGTGTATATACAAGTGTGTGCGTGTGGTGCATTAAAATTGGGAGCAGGTGAGTCGGAGCAGAGGGAAAAAATTTCCCCTACTCCGACACACCCGTATCCCCCCTATAACAACGCGACTCTATAGCGCCCCCTAGCGTAGAAAAATAAAAACCAAGCCCGGCACGTTTGAGCTAGAGCAACGAAAATTGGCAGGCACGTGTAGCACCCCGAGACGCACAAAAAAGTCTATTGGGACCATGTAGCTAAAATGTACAGGAAGTGAGCTATGAATTTTTTAATGTCCAATTTTGGCCTATTTTGGCACATTCACTGTGGTCATGCTTTTTCCCCCTTTGCAAACATTTTTCATCCAATTGACTTCAAACTTGGCATTTATCATCTCAAGACCTGAGAGAACAACTGGGCAAAACATCTTGCCTTTTTGAAATACTATATGACGGGGGCGGGGCATCAAATATTGCCTTTAAAATTTCATTTGTCCAGAAAGAGCAAATGCTTAATAACTCCCATGTTCAAGCTCCAAAAAATCTCAAACTTCTCAGGCAACGTAATAGTCACGGCCTGAAAACATCTATATGATAAAATTCAGTTATACATATAGCGCCACCTAGTGGTTACAATAAATGTCATACTTTACGTTTTTAGCTACTGTGCTGAGCTTGTTGAAGGGATCCATTTGAAAATTGGTCAGGAAAGCCTTAAGATGTTGATCATGCCCCACACCGAATATTGTAACTTTTCGCCAAAGGGCGTGGCCGCTACGGTGACGCAAAGTCTGAAGATTTTTCGTGAAAATAAAAGCTGCATTAACTTGACCGAGATGATCCTATCTTCTCAAAATTTCACACATTTGATGAGAGTCCAGCCCTAAAGACATCTACGAACTTATATTTCATCTTACTGATAGCGCCACCTAGTGGCAATTTTTTTTCTTACGAATTTTCTTGTACATTTTTTCTCCAAACACGTTAACTGGACCAACCTCATATTTGCTCAGATGAGGGTTTCGGCCTTCATGATGTCACAACACGAAGTTTGTGAGTTTTCACGAATCGCTGTGGGCGTGGCTAAGCACTGTTCGCCAAGAAAACAACGCCAGTTTTGAGGGTCTAAACATGCGCAGAAACTCATGAAACTTGGCACACACATCTGGCCTGGTAAAATGAACAATATTTTATTGTTGATTGTGCTATTTTTACAAAAATGACTCAATAGCGCCCCCTAGAAATTTTTAACGAAGCAGCCCCGATTGTACGTTTAAGCAAGATCTACGAAAATTTTTACGTGTATGAGGGAGCCCATGACCTACAAAAAAGTCTCTTGGACCCATATGCTAAAATGAACAGGAAGTGAGCTACGAATTTTTGAATGTCCCATTTTTTACGATTTTTGCACATTTTCAGAGGGCATACTTTTGCCCACTTCTCCTACACGTTTTATCCGACTGACTTATGACTTGACCTGGACCATGCCAAGACCTGAGCCAACAACAGACGGAAAAATCTTGACTTTTGGAAATACTATATGATGAGGGCGGGGCATCAAAATTTGTGTTTCGCACTGAAAAAGGATATGCTTAATAACTCCCCGATACATGCTCCAAAAAATCCCAAACTTGACATGTATGTTTATCGTCAAGGCCTGAAGGTATCTCTATGACAACATTCAGTTATATATGCAGCGCCACCTAGCCCTTAAGGCATGAAAAAAAAATACCCCACTTACGGTATTTTGTACAAAAAATGTAAACTCATTCTAAGTGTGATAACTAAGTCATTTAGGAATATTCTTTTACCTTCCACCACTCAAAATATTCACTGGCATCAGACCTAACCAAACATACATATTTTTGTTACTTAGTTTTATGTATTTTTGATAGCCTCTATGGACATTAAAAGCAATATCGTGAATGAAGGCTATGCTTAATAACTCCCAGGTACATGCTCCAAAAAATCCCATATTTGAAATGTATATTTAGAGTCAAGGCCTGAAGGTATCTCTATGACAAAATTCAGTTATAAATACAGCGCCACCTAGTCCTTGAGGCATAAAAAAAAATGCCTCACTTGAGGTATTTTTGCAAAAATTGTAAACTCATTGTAAGTGTGATAACTAAGTCATTTATGAATATTCTTTTACTTTCCACCACTCAATATGTTCACTGGTATCAGACCGATCCAAACATACATATTTTTTATTTAGTTTTTTTTTTTTTTTTTTATCGCCTCTATGGACAATAAAAGCAACATTGTGCAATGAGTACGAGCGATGATGTGTGTATATATACTTTTACGAAAAATACCAATCAGAGCAACTCATTGCCTAAAAATTAAAAAAAGACGCTGATTTTTGCAGATCTTAACAATCACCAAAACCCATTGAGCTTGACACACTCATCACACCTGGCAAAAAAAAAAAAAAAAGTCCACATGTTTATCATGCCATTTTCAAAGAAATTCTGCTTCCAATGTGCCAGTACCCCAATGTGCAAGTTCCCCAACGTGCAAGTACCCCAACGTGGCCCGGGCTGCGAGGGCCCTTTATAGCTGCTCGCAGCTCTAGTTAGGGCCCGAGCAGCGACCGCTGCGAGGTCCCTATTGTTTTTGTAAAAATGATTATTATTAGGGCCCGAGCAGCGACCGCTGCGAGGTCCCTATTGTTTTTGTAAAAATTATTATTATTATTATTATTATTATTATTATTATTAGGGCCCGAGCAGCGACCGCTGCGAGGTCCCTATTGTTTTTGTAAAAATTATTATTATTATTATTATTAGGGCCCGAGCAGCGACCGCTGCGAGGTCCCTATTGTTTTTGTAAAAATTATTATTATTATTATTAGGGCCCGAGCAGCTACCGCTGCGAGGTCCCTATTGTTTTTCGATCGGATTATTATTATTATTATTATTATTATTCTTCTTCTTTTTCTCCGTAAACGATCACGATTTTGGGTACCTAAACATTTACGAAAACTCACCAAACTTTGCACACTCCTCAGGCCCGGCGAAAAATTTGATATTATGAAGTCGTCATAACAACGCGACTCTATAGCGCCCCCTAGCATAGAAAGATAAAAACCAAGCCCGGCATGTTTGAGCTAGAGCAACGAAAATTGGCAGGCACGTGTAGCACCCCGAGACGCACAAAAAAGTCTATTGGGACCATGTAGCTAAAATGTACAGGAAGTGAGCTATGAATTTTTTAATGTCCAATTTTGGCCTATTTTGGCACATTCACTGTGGTCATGCTTTTTCCCCCTTTGCAAACATTTTTCATCCAATTGACTTCAAACTTGGCATTTATCATCTCAAGACCTGAGAGAACAACTGGGGAAAAAATCTTGCCTTTTCAAAATACTATATGACGGGGGCGGGGCATCAAATATTGCCTTTAAAATTTCATTTGTCCAGAAAGAGCAAATGCTTAATAACTCCCATGTTCAAGCTCCAAAAAATCTCAAACTTATCAGGCAACTTAATAGTCACGGCCTGAAAACATCTATATGATAAAATTCAGTTATCCATGTAGCGCCACCTAGTGGTAACAATAATTGTCATACTTTACGTTTTTAGCTACTGTGCTGAGCTCGTTGAAGGGATCCAGTTGAAAATTGGTCAGAAAAGCCTTAAGATGTTGATCATGCCCCACACCGAATATTGTAACTTTTCGCCAAAGGGCGTGGCCGCTACGGTGCCGCTAAGTCTGAAGATTTTTCGTGAAAATAAAAGCTGCATTAACTTGACCGAGATGATCCTATCTTCTCAAAATTTCACACATTTGATGAGAGTCCAGCCCTAAAGACATCTACAAACTTATATTTCATCTTACTGATAGCGCCACCTAGTGGCAATTTTTTTTCTTACGAATTTTCTTCTACGTTTTTCTCCAAACACGTTAACTGGACCTACCTCATATTTGCTCAGATGAGGGTTTCGGCCTTCATGATGTCACAACACGAAGTTTGTGAGTTTTCGCGAATTGCTGTGGGTGTGGCTAAGCGCTGTTCGCCAAGAAAACAACGCCAGTTTTGAGGGTCTAAACATGCACAGAAACTCATGAAACTTGGCACACACATCTGGCCTTGTAAAATGAGCAATATTTTATTGTTGATTGTGCTATTTTTACAAAAATGACTCAATAGCGCCCCCTAGAAGTTTTTAACGAAGCAGCCCCGGTTGTACGTTTAAGCAAGAACGACGAATATTTTTAGGTGTATGAGGGAGCCCAAGACCTACAAAAAAGTCTCTTGGACCCATATGCTAAAATGAACAGGAAGTGAGCTACGAATTTTTGAATGTCCCATTTTTGACGATTTTTGCACATTCACAGGGGGCAGACTTTTGCCCACTTCTCCTACACGTTTCATCTGACTGAGTTAAGACTTGACCTGGACCATGTCAAGACCTCAGCCAACGACAGGGGGAAAAATCTTGACTTTTCGAAATACTATATGATGAAGGCGGGGCATCAAAATTTGTGTTTCGCACTGAAAAAGGATATGCTTAATAACTCCCCGGTACATGCTCCAAAAAATCCCAAACTTGACATGTATGTTTATCGTCAAGGCCTGAAGCTATCTCTATGACAACATTGAGTTATATATGCAGCGCCACCTAGCCCTTGAGGCATAAAAAAAAAATACCCCACATACGGTATTTTGTACAAAAAATGTAAACTCATTCTAAGTGTGATAACAAAGTCATTTATGAATATTCTTTTAGTTTCCACCACTCAAAATGTTCACTGGCATCAGACTTATCCAAACATATATATTTTATTTTTTATTTTTGATAGCCTCTGTGGACATTAAAAGCAATATCGTGAATGAAGGATATGCTTAATAACTCCACGGTACATGCTCCAAAAAAAATCCCACACTTGTCATAGAGATACCTTCAGGCCTTGATTATAAGCATACATGTCAACATTCAGTTATAAATACAGCGCCACCTAGCCCTTGAGGCATAAAAAAAATAAATAAATACCCCACATACGGTATTTTGTACAAAAAATTTACACTCATTCTAAGTGTAATAACTAAGTCATTTACGAATATTCTTTTAGTTTCCACCACTCAAATTGTTCACTGGCTTCACACCGATCCAAACGTATGTACGTTTCCATTTTGTTTTATTCATTTTTGATTGCCCCTTTGGACAATAAAAGTAACATTGTGCAATGAGTACAACGAGCGATGATGTGTATATACACTTTTACAAAAAAATACCAATCAGGGCAACTCATTGCCTAAAAATAAAAAAGGACGCTGATTTTTGCAGGTCTTAACAATCACCAAAACCCGTTGAGCTTGATACACACACTGGCAAAAAAATATTCTACATGTAAACGTTTATTATGCCATTTTCAAAGAAATTCTGCTTCCAATGTGACAGTACCCCAATGTGCGAGTACCCCAACGTGCAAGGACCCCAACGTGGCCCGGGCTGCGAGGGCCCTTTATAGCTGCTCGCAGCTCTAGTTAGGGCCCGAGCAGCGACCGCTGCGAGGTCCCTATTGTTTTTCGTTCGAATTATTATTATTATTATTATTATTAGGGCCCGAGCAGCGACCGCTGCGAGGTCCCTATTGTTTTTGTAAAAATTATTATTATTATTATTATTATTATTATTATTATTATTATTATTATTATTATTATTATTATTATTCTTCTTCTTCTTTATTCTCCGCAAACAATCGCGATTTTGGGTACCTAAATATTCACGAAAACTCACCAAACTTTGCACACTCCTCAGGTCCGGCGAAAAATTTGATATTATGAAGTCGTTATAACAACGCGACTCTATAGCGCCCCCTAGCGTAGAAAAATAAAAACCAAGCCCGACACGTTTGAGCTAGAGCAACGAAAATTGGCAGGCACGTGTAGCACCCCGAGACGCACAAAAAAGTCTATTGGGACCATGTAGCTAAAATGTACAGGAAGTGAGCTATGAATCTTTTAATGTCCAATTTTGGCCTATTTTGGCACGATCACTGTGGTCATGCTTTTTCCCCCTTTGCAAACATTTTTCATCCAATTGACTTCAAACTTGGCATTTATCATCTCAAGACCTAAGAGAACAGCTGGGCAAAACATCTTGCCTTTTAGAAATACTATACGACGGGGGCGGAGCATCAAATATTGCCTTTAAAATTTCATTTGTCCAGAAAGAGCAAATGCTTAATAACTCCCATGTTCAAGCTCCAAAAAATCTCAAACTTCTCAGGCAACGTAATAGTCACAGCCTGAAAACATCTATATGACAAAATTCAGTTATACATATAGCGCCACCTAGTGGTTACAATAAATGTCATACTTTACGTTTTTAGCTACTGTGCTGAGCTTGTTGAAGGGATCCATTTGAAAATTGGTCAGAAAAGCCTTAAGATGTTGATCATGCCCCACACCGAATATTGTAACTTTTCGTCAAAGGGCGTGGCCGCTACGGTGACGCAAAATCTGAAGATTTTTCGTGAAAATAAAAGCTGCATTAACTTGACCGAGATGATCCTATCTTCTCAAAATTTCACACATTTGAAGAGAGTCCAGCTCTAAAGACATCTACTAACTTACATTTCATCTAACTGATAGCGCCACCTAGTGGCAATTTTTTTTCTTACGAATTTTCTTCTACGTTTTTCTCCAAACACGTTAACTGGACCTACCTCATATTTGCTCAGAGGAGGGTTTCGGCCTTCATGATGTCACAACACGAAGTTTGTGAGTTTTCGCGAATTGCTGTAGGCGTGGCTAAGCGCTGTTCGCCAAGAAAACAACGCCAGTTTTGAGGGTCTAAACATGCACAGAAACTCCTGAAACTTGGCACACACATCTGGCCTGGTAAAATGAGCAATATTTTATTGTTGATTGTGCTATTTTTACAAAAATGACTCAATAGCGCCCCCTTGAAATTTTTAACGAAGCAGCCCCGGTTGTACGTTTAAGCAAGAATGACGAATATATTTAAGTGTATGAGGGAGCCCAAGACCTACAAAAAAGTCTCTTGTACCCATATGCTAAAATGAACAGGAAGTGAGCTACGAATTTTTGAATGTCCCATTTTTGACGATTTTTGCACATTCACAGGGGGCAGACTTTTGCCCACTTCTCCTACACGTTTCATCCGACTGAGTTAAGACTTGGCCTGGACCATGTCAAGACCTGAGCCAACGACAGGGGGAAAAATTTTGACTTTTCGAAATACTATATGATGAGGGCGGGGCATCAAAATTTGTGTTTCACAATGAAAAAGGATATGCTTGATAACTCCCCGGTACATGCTCCAAAAAATCCCAAACTTGACATGTATGTTTATCGTCAAGGCCTGAAGTTATCTCTATGACAACATTCAATTATATATGCAGCGCCACCTAGCCCTTGAGGCATGAAAAAAAAATACCCCACATACGGTATTTTGTACAAAAAATGTACACTCATTCTAAATGTGATAACTAAGTCATTTATGAATATTTTTTTAGTTTCCACCACTCAAAATGTTCACTGGCATCAGACTTATCCAAACATATATATATTTTTATTTATTTTTGATAGCCTCTATGGACATTAAAAGCAATATCGTGAATGAAGGATATGCTTAATAACTCCACGGTACATGCTCCAAAAAAAAATCCCACACTTGACATGTATGCTTATAATCAAGGCCTGAAGGTATCTCTATGACAACATTCAGTTATAAATACAGCGCCACCTAGCCCTTGAGGCTTATATAAAAAAAAATAAAAATACCCCACATACGGTATTTTGTACAAAAAATGTACACTCATTCTAAGTGTGATAACTAAGTCATTTATGAATATTCTTTTAGTTTCCACCACTCAAATTGTTCACTGGCTTCACACCGATCCAAACGTATGTACGTTTCCATTTTGTTTTATTCATTTTTGATTGCCCCTTTGGACAATAAAAGTAACATTGTGCAATGAGTACAACGAGTGATGATGTATATATACACTTTTACAAAAAATACCAATCAGGGCAACTCATTGCCTAAAAATAAAAAAGGACGCTGATTTTTGCAGGTCTTAACAATCACCAAAACCCGTTGAGCTTGACACACACACTGGCAAAAAAATATTCTACATGTAAACGTTTATTATGCCATTTTCAAAGAAATTTTGCTTCCAATATGCCAGTACCCCAACGTGCCAGTACCCCAACGTGCAAGTACCCCAACGTGCAAGGACCCCAACGTGGCCCGGGCTGCGAGGGCCCTTTATAGATGCTCGCAGCTCTAGTTAGGGCCCGAGCAGCGACCGCTGCGAGGTCCCTATTGTTTTTGTAAAAATTATTATTATTATTATTATTATTATTATTATTATTATTATTATTATTATTATTATTATTCTTCTTCTTCTTTATTCTCCGCAAACGATCGCGATTTTGGGTACCTAAACATTCACGAAAACTCACCGAACTTTGCACACTCCTCAGGCCCGGCGAAAAATTTGATATTATTAAGTCGTCATAACAATGCGACTCGATAGCGCCCCCTAGCGTAGAAAAATAAAAACCAAGCCCGGCACGTTTGAGCTAGAGCAACAAAAATTGGCAGGCACGTGTAGCACCCCGAGACGCACAAAAAAGTCTCTTGGGACCATGTAGCTAAAATGTACAGGAAGTGAGCTATGAATTTTTTTATGTCCAATTTTGGCCTATTTTGGCACATTCACTGTGGTCATGCTTTTTCCCCCTTTGCAAACATTTTTCATCCAATTGACTTCAAACTTGGCATTTATCATCTCAAGACCTGAGAGAACAACTGGCCAAAACATCTTGCCTTTTTGAAATACTATATGACGGGGGCGGGGCATCAAATATTGCCTTTAAAATTTCATTTGTCCAGAAAGAGCAAATGCTTAATAACTCGCATGTTCAAGCTCCAAAAAATCTCAAACTTCTCAGGCAACGTAATAGTCACGGCCTGAAAACATCTATATGATAAAATTCAGTTATACATATAGCGCCACCTAGTGGTTACAATAAATGTCATACTTTACGTTTTTAGCTACTGTGCTGAGCTTGTTGAAGGGATCCATTTGAAAATTGGTCAGAAAAGCCTTAAGATGTTGATCATGCCCCACACCGAATATTGTAACTTTTCGCCAAAGGGCGTGGCCGCTACGGTGACGCAAAGTCTGAAGATTTTTCGTGAAAATAAAAGCTGCATTAACTTGACCGAGATGATCCTATCTTCTCAAAATTTCACACATTTGATGAGAGTCCAGCCCTAAAGACATCTACGTACTTATATTTCATCTAACTGATAGCGCCACCTAGTGGCAATTTTTTTTCTTACGAATTTTCTTCTACGTTTTTCTCCAAACACGTTAACTGGACCTACCTCATATTTGCTCAGATGAGGGTTTCGGCCTTCATGATGTCACAACACGAAGTTTGTGAGTTTTCGCGAATTGCTGTGGGTGTGGCTAAGCGCTGTTCGCTAAGAAAACAACGCCAGTTTTGAGGGTCTAAACATGCACAGAAACTCATGAAACTTGGCACACACATCTGGCCTGGTAAAATTAGCCATATTTTATTGTTGATTGTGCTATTTTTACAAAAATTACTCAATAGCGCCCCCTAGAAGTTTTTAACAAAGCAGCCCCGGTTGTACGTTTAAGCAAGAACGACGAATATTTTTAGGTGTATGAGGGAGCCCAAGTCCTACAAAAAAGTCTCTTGTACCCATATGCTAAAATGAACAGGAAGTGAGCTACGAATTTTTGAATGTCCCATTTTTGACGATTTTTGCACATTCACAGGGGGCAGACTTTTGCCCACCTCTCCTACACGTTTCATCCGACTGAGTTAAGACTTGGCCTGGACCATGTCAAGACCTGAGCCAACGACAGGGGGAAAAATTTTGACTTTTCGAAATACTATATGATGAGGGCGGGGCATCAAAATTTGTGTTTCGCAATGAAAAAGGATATGCTTGATAACTCCCCGGTACATGCTCCAAAAAATCCCAAACTTGACATGTATGTTTATCGTCAAGGCCTGAAGTTATCTCTATGACAACATTCAGTTATATATGCAGCGCCACCTAGCCCTTGAGGCATGAAAAAAAAATACCCCACATACGGTATTTTGTACAAAAAATGTAAACTCATTCTAAGTGTGATAACGAAGTCATTTATGAATATTCTTTTAGTTTCCACCACTCAAAATGTTCACTGGCATCAGACTTATCCAAACATATATATTTTTTTATTTATTTTTGATAGCCTCTATGGACATTAAAAGCAATATCGTGAATGAAGGATATGCTTAATAACTCCACGGTACATGCTCCAAAAAAAATCCCACACTTGACATGTATGCTTATAATCAAGGCCTGAAGGTATCTCTATGACAACATTCAGTTATAAATACAGCGCCACCTAGCCGTTGAGGCTTATATAAAAAAAATTAAAAAAATACCCCACATACGGTATTTTGTACAAAAAATGTACACTCATTCTAAGTGTGATAACTAAGTCATTTATGAATATTCTTTTAGTTTCCACCACTCAAATTGTTCACTGGCTTCACACCGATCCAAACGTATGTACGTTTCCATTTTGTTTTATTCATTTTTGATTGCCCCTTTGGACAATAAAAGTAAACATTGTGCAATGAGTACAACGAGCGATGATGTGTATATACACTTTTACAAAAAAATACCAATCAGGGCAACTCATTGCCTAAAAATAAATAAGGACGCTGATTTTTGCAGGTCTTAACAATCACCAAAATCCGTTGAGCTTGACAGACACTGGCAAAAAATATATTCTACATGTAAACGTTTATTATGCCATTTTCAAAGAAATTTTGCTTCCAATATGCCAGTACCCCAACGTGCCAGTACCCCAACGTGCAAGTACCCCAACGTGCAAGGACCCCAACGTGGCCCGGGCTGCGAGGGCCCTTTATAGCTGCTCGCAGCTCTAGTTATTATTATTCTTCTTCTTCTTCTTCTTCTCCGTAAACGATCGCATTTTTGAGGACCTAAACATTCACGAAAACTCACCAAACTTTGCACACTCCTCAGGCCCGGCGAAAAATTTTATATTATGAAGTCGTCATAACAACGCGACTCTATAGCGCCCCCTAGCGTAGAAAAATAAAAACCAAGCCTGGCACGTTTGAGCTAGAGCAACGAAAATTGGCAGGCACGTGTAGCACCCCGAGACGCACAAAAAAGTCTATTGGGACCATGTAGCTAAAATGTACAGGAAATGAGCTATGAATTTTTTTATGTCCAATTTTGGCCTATTTTGGCACATTCACTGTGGTCATGCTTTTTCCCCCTCTGCAAACATTTTTCATCCAATTCATATCAAACTTGGCATTTATCATCTCAAGACCGGAGAGAACAACTGGGCAAAAAGTCTTGCCTTTTAGAAATACTATATGATGGGGGCGGGGCATCAAATATTGTCTTGAAAATTTCATTTGTCCAGAAAGAGCAAATGCTTAATAACTCCCATGTTCAAGCTCCAAAAAATCTCAAACTTCTCAGGCAACGTAATAGTCACGGCCTGAAAACATCTATATGATAAAATTCAGTTATACATATAGCACCACCTAGTGGTAACAATAAATGTCATACTTTACGTTTTTAGCTACTGCGCTGAGCTCGTTGAAGGGATCCAGTTGAAAGTTGGTCAGAAAATCCTTAAGATGTTGATCATGCCCCACATCGAATATTGTAACTTTTCGCCAAAGGGCGTGGCCGCTACGGTGCCGCAAAGTCTGAAGATTTTTCGTGACAATAAAAGCTGCATGAACTTGACCGAGATGATCCCATCTTCTCAAAATTTCACACATTTGATGAGAGTCCAGCCCTAAAGACATCTACGAACTTATATTTCATCTTACTGATAGCGCCACCTAGTGGCAATTTTTTTTCTTACGAATTTTCTTGTACATTTTTCTCCAAACACGTTAACTGGACCAACCTCATATTTGCTCAGATGAGGGTTTCGGCCTTCATGATGTCACAACACGAAGTTTGTGAGTTTTCGCGAATCACTGTGGGCGTGGCTAAGCACTGTTCGCCAAGAAAACAACGCCAGTTTTGATGGTCTAAACATGCGCAGAAACTCATGAAACTTGGCACACACATCTGGCCTGGCAAAATGAGCAATATTTTATCATGTATTGTCCTATTTTTACAAAAATGACTCAATAGCGCCCCCTAGAAATTTTTAACGAAGCAGCCCCGATTGTACGTTTAAGCAAGATCTACGAAAATTTTTAGGTGTATGAGGGAGCCAAAGACCTACAAAAAAGTCTCTTGGACCCATATGCTAAAATGAACAGGAAGTGAGCTACGAATTTTTGAATGTCCCATTTTTGACGATTTTTGCACATTTTCAGGGGGCATACTTTTGCCCACTTCTCCTACACGTTTTATCCGACTGACTTATGACTTGACCTGGACCATGCCAAGACCTGAGCCAACAACAGACGGAAAATTCTTGACTTTTGGAAATACTATATGATGAGGGCGGGGCATCAAAATTTGTGTTTCGCACTGAAAAAGGATATGGTTAATAACTCCCCGATACATGCTCCAAAAAATCCCAAACTTGACATGTATGTTTATTGTCAAGGCCTGAAGGTATCTCTATGACAACATTCAGTTATATATGCAGCGCCACCTAGCCCTTGAGGCATGAAAAAAAAAATACCCCACTTACGGGATTTTGTACAAAAAATGTAAACTCATTCTAAGTGTGATAACTAAGTCATTTAGGAATATTCTTTTACTTTCCACCACTCAAAATATTCACTGGCATCAGACCTAACCAAACATACATATTTTTGTTATTTAGTTTTATGTATTTTTGATAGCCTCTATGGACATTAAAAGCAATATCGTGAATGAAGGCTATGCTTAATAACTCCCAGGTACATGCTCCAAAAAATCCCATACTTGAAATGTATATTTATAGTCAAGGCCTGAAGGTATCTCTATGACAAAATTCAGTTATAAATACAGCGCCACCTAGTCCTTGAGGCATAAAAAAAAAAAATGCCTCACTTACGGTATTTTTGCAAAAGTTGTAAACTCATTGTAAGTGTGATAACTAAGTCATTTATGAATATTCTTTTACTTTCCACCACTCAATATGTTCACTGGTATCAGACCGATCCAAACATAAGTATTTTTTATTTAGTTTTATTTATTTTTTGATCGCCTCTATGGACAATAAAAGCAACATTGTGCAATGAGTACGAGCGATGATGTGTGTATATATACTTTTACGAAAAATACCAATCAGGGCAACTCATTGCCTAAAAATAAAAAATAAGACGCTGATTTTTGCAGATCTTAACAATCACCAAAACCCATTGAGCTTGACACACTCATCACACCTGGCAAAAAAAATAAAAAATCCACATGTTTATCATGCCATTTTCAAAGAAATTCGGCTTCCAATGTGCCAGTACCCCAATGTGCAATTTCCCCAACGTGCAAGTACCCCAACGTGGCCCGGGCTGCGAGGGCCCTTTATAGCTGCTCGCAGCTCTAGTTATTATTATTCTTCTTCTTCTTCTTCTTTATTCTCCGCAAACAATCGCGATTTTGGGTACCTAAATATTCACGAAAACTCACCGAACTTTGCACACTCCTCAGGTCCGGCGAAAAATTTGATATTATGAAGTCGTTATAACAACGCGACTCTATAGCGCCCCCTAGCATAGAAAAATAAAAACCAAGCCCGGCACGTTTGAGCTAGAGCAACGAAAATTGGCAGGCACGTGTAGCACCCCGAGACGCACAAAAAAGTCTATTGGGTCCATGTAGCTAAAATGTACAGGAAGTGAGCTATGAATTTTTTAATGTCCAATTTTGGCCTATTTTGGCACATTCACTGTGGTCATGCTTTTTCCCCCTATGCAAACATTTTTCATCCCATTGACTTCAAACTTGGTATTTATCATCTCAAGACCTAAGAAAACAGCTGGGCAAAAAGTCTTGCCTTTTCGAAATACTATATGACGGGGGCGGGGCATCAAATATTGCCTTTAAAATTTCATTTGTCCAGAAAGAGCAAATGCTGAATAACTCCCATGTACAAGCTCCAAAAAATCTCAAACTTCTCAGGCAACGTAATAGTCACGGCCTGAAAACATCTATATGACAAAATTCAGTTATACATATAGCGCCACCTAGTGGTTACAATAAATGTCATACTTTACGTTTTTAGCTACTGTGCTGAGCTCGTTGAAGGGATCCAGTTGAAAATTGGTCAGAAAAGCCTTAAGATGTTGATGATGCCCCACACCGAATATTGTAACTCTTCGCCAAAGGGCGTGGCCGCTACGGTGACGCAAAGTCTGAAGATTTTTCGTGACAATAAAAGCTGCATTAACTTGACCGAGATGATCCTATCTTCTCAAAATTTCACACATTTGATGAGAGTCCAGCTCTAAAGACATCTACTAACTTACATTTCATCTAACTGATAGCGCCACCTAGTGGCAATTTTTTTTCTTACGAATTTTCTTCTACGTTTTTCTCCAAACACGTTAACTGGACCTACCTCATATTTGCTCAGATGAGGGTTTCGGCCTTCATGATGTCACAACACGAAGTTTGTGAGTTTTCGCGAATTGCTGTGGGCGTGGCTAAGCGCTGTTCGCCAAGAAAACAACGCCAGTTTTGAGGGTCTAAACATGCACAGAAACTCCTGAAACTTGGCACACACATCTGGCCTGGTAAAATGAGCAATATTTTATTGTTGATTGTGCTATTTTTACAAAAATGACTCAATAGCGCCCCCTCGAAATTTTTAGCGAAGCAGCCCCGGTTGTACGTTTAAGCAAGAACGACGAATATTTTCAGGTGTATGAGGGAGCCCAAGACCTACAAAAAAGTCTCTTGTACCCATATGCTAAAATGAACAGGAAGTGAGCTACGAATTTTTGAATGTCCCATTTTTGACGATTTTTGCACATTCACAGGGGGCAGACTTTTGCCCACCTCTCCTACACGTTTCATCCGACTGAGTTAAGACTTGGCCTGGACCATTTCAAGACCTGAGCCAACGACAGGGGGAAAAATTTTGACTTTTCGAAATACTATATGATGAGGGCGGGGCATCAAAATTTGTGTTTCGCAATGAAAAAGGATATGCTTGATAACTCCCCGGTACATGCTCCAAAAAATCCCAAACTTGACATGTATGTTTATCGTCAAGGCCTGAAGTTATCTCTATGACAACATTCAGTTATATATGCAGCGCCACCTAGCCCTTGAGGCATGAAAAAAAAATACCCCACATACGGTATTTTGTACAAAAAATGTACACTCATTCTAAGTGTGATAACTAAGTCATTTATGAATATTCTTTTAGTTTCCACCACTCAAATTGTTCACTGGCTTCACACCGATCCAAACGTATGTGCGTTTCCATTTTGTTTTATTCATTTTTGATTGCGATTTTGGACAATAAAAGTAAACATTGTGCAATGAGTACAACGAGCGATGATGTGTATATACACTTTTACAAAAAAAATACCAATCAGGGCAACTCATTGCCTAAAAATAAATAAGGACGCTGATTTTTGCAGGTCTTAACAATCACCAAAATCCGTTGAGCTTGACAGACACTGGCAAAAAAAATATTCTACATGTAAACGTTTATTATGCCATTTTCAAAGAAATTTTGCTTCCAATATGCCAGTACCCCAACGTGCCAGTACCCCAACGTGCAAGTACCCCAACGTGCAAGGACCCCAACGTGGCCCGGGCTGCGAGGGCCCTTTATAGCTGCTCGCAGCTCTAGTTATTATTCTTCTTCTTCTTCTTCTTCTTCTTCTTCTTCTCCGTAAACGATCGCGATTTTGGGTACCTAAACATTTACGAAAACTCACCAAACTTTGCACACTCCTCAGGCCCGGCGAAAAATTTGATATTATGAAGTCGTCATAACAACGTGACTCTATAGCGCCCCCTAGCATAGAAAAATATAAACCAAGCCCGGCATGTTTGAGCTAGAGCAACGAAAATTGGCAGGCACGTGTAGCACCCCGAGACGCACAAAAAAGTCTATTGGGACCATGTAGCTAGAATGTACAGGAAATGAGCTATGAATTTTTTTATGTCCAATTTTGGCCTATTTTGGCACATTCACTGTGGTCATGCTTTTTCCCCCTTTGCAAACATTTTTCATCCAATTGACTTCAAACTTGGCATTTATCATCTCAAGACCTGTGAGAACAGCTGGGCAAAACATCTTGCCTTTTCGAAATACTATATGACGGGGGCGGAGCATCAAATATTGCCTTTAAAATTTCATTTGTCCAGAAAGAGCAAATGCTTAATAACTCCCATGTTCAAGCTCCAAAAAATCTCAAACTTATCAGGCAACGTAATAGTCACGGCCTGAAAACATCTATATGATAAAATTCAGTTATACATATAGCGCCACCTAGTGGTTACAATAAATGTCATACTTTACGTTTTTAGCTACTGCGCTGAGCTCGTTGAAGGGATCCAGTTGAAAATTGGTCAGAAAAGCCTTAAGATGTTGATCATGCCCCACACTGAATATTGTAACTTTTCGCCAAAGGGTGTGGCCGCTACGGTGACGCAAAGTCTGAAGATTTTTCTTGAAAATAAAAGCTGCATTAACTTGACCGAGATGATCCTATCTTCTCAAAATTTCACACATTTGATGAGAGTCCAGCCCTAAAGACATCTACTGACTTATATTTCATCTAACTGATAGCGCCACCTAGTGGCAATTTTTTTTCTTACGAATTTTCTTCTACGTTTTTCTCCAAACACGTTAACTGGACCTACCTCATATTTGCTCAGATGAGGGTTTCGACCTTCATGATGTCACAACACGAAGTTTGTGAGTTTTCGCGAATTGTTGTGGGTGTGGCTCAGCGCTGTTCGCCAAGAAAACAACGCCAGTTTTGAGGGTCTAAACATGCACAGAAACTCATGAAACTTGGCACCCACATCTGGCCTGGTAAAATAAGCAATATTTTATTGTTGATTGTGCTATTTTTACAAAAATGACTCAATAGCGCCCCCTAGAAGTTTTTAACGAAGCAGCCCCGGTTGTACGTTTAAGCAAAAACGACGAATATTTTTAGGTGTATGAGGGAGCCCAAGACCTACAAAAAAGTCTCTTGGACCCATATGCTAAAATGAACAGGAAGTGAGCTACGAATTTTTGAATGTCCCATTTTTGACGATTTTTGCACATTCACAGGGGGCAGACTTTTGCCCACTTCTCCTACACGTTTCATCTGACTGAGTTAAGACTTGACCTGGACCATGTCAAGACCTGAGCCAACGACAGGGGGAAAAATCTTGACCTTTCGAAATACGATATGATGAAGGCGGGGCATCAAAATTTGTGTTTCGCAATGTAAAAGGATATGCTTGATAACTCCCCGGTACATGCTCCAAAAAATCCCAAACTTGACATGTATGTTTATCGTCAAGGCCTGAAGCTATCTCTATGACAACATTCAGTTATATATGCAGCGCCACCTAGCCCTTGAGGCATAAAAAAAAATACCCCACATACGGTATTTTGTACAAAAAATGTAAACTCATTCTAAGTGTGATAACGAAGTCATTTATGAATATTCTTTTAGTTTCCACCACTCAAAATGTTCACTGGCATCAGACTTATCCAAACATATATATATTTTTATTTATTTTTGATAGCCTCTGTGGACATTAAAAGCAATATCGTGAATGAAGGATATGCTTAATAACTCCACGGTACATGCTCCAAAAAAAATCCCACACTTGACATGTATGCTTATAATCAAGGCCTGAAGGTATCTCTATGACAACATTCAGTTATAAATACAGCGCCACCTAGCCCTTGAGGCATAAAAAAAATAAATAAATACCCCACATACGGTATTTTGTACAAAAAATGTACACTCATTCTAAGTGTGATAACTAAGTCATTTATGAATATTCTTTTAGTTTCCACCACTCAAATTGTTCACTGGCTTCACACCGATCCAAACGTATGTACGTTTCCATTTTGTTTTATTCATTTTTGATTGCCCCTTTGGACAATAAAAGTAACATTGTGCAATGAGTACAACGAGCGATGATGTGTATATACACTTTTACAAAAAAATACCAATCAGGGCAACTCATTGCCTAAAAATAAAAAAGGACGCTGATTTTTGCAGGTCTTAACAATCACCAAAACCCGTTGAGCTTGATACACACACTGGCAAAAAAATATTCTTCATGTAAACGTTTATTATGCCATTTTCAAAGAAATTTTGCTTCCAATATGCCAGTACCCCAATGTGCCAGTACCCCAACGTGCAAGTACCCCAACGTGCAAGGACCCCAACGTGGCCCGGGCTGCGAGGGCCCTTTATAGCTGCTCGCAGCTCTAGTTATTATTATTCTTTATTCTCCGCAAACGATCGCGATTTTGGGTACCTAAACATTCACGAAAACCGACCGAACTTTGCACACTCCTCGGGCCCGGCGAAAAATTTGATATTATTAAGTCGTCATAACAATGCGACTCGATAGCGCCCCCTAGCGTAGAAAAATAAAAACCAAGCCCGGCACGTTTGAGCTAGAGCAACAAAAATTGGCAGGCACGTGTAGCACCCCGAGACGCACAAAAAAGTCTATTGGGACCATGTAGCTAAAATGTACAGGAAGTGAGCTATGAATTTTTTTATGTCCAATTTTGGCCTATTTTGGCACATTCACTGTGGTCATGCTTTTTCCCCCTTTGCAAACATTTTTCATCCAATTGACTTCAAACTTGGCATTTATCATCTCAAGACCTGAGAGAAAAACTGGGCAAAACATCTTGCCTTTTTGAAATACTATATGACGGGGGCGGGGCATCAAATATTGCCTTTAAAATTTCATTTGTCCAGAAAGAGCAAATGCTTAATAACTCCCATGTTCAAGCTCCAAAAAATCTCAAACTTCTCAGGCAACTTAATAGTCACGGCCTGAAAACATCTATATGATAAAATTCAGTTATACATATAGCGCCACCTAGTGGTTACAATAAATGTCATACTTTACGTTTTTAGCTACTGTGCTGAGCTTGTTGAAGGGATCCATTTGAAAATTGGTCAGAAAAGGCTTAAGATGTTGATCATGCCCCACACCGAATATTGTAACTTTTCGCCAAAGGGCGTGGCCGCTACGGTGACGCAAAGTCTGAAGATTTTTCGTGAAAATAAAAGCTGCATTAACTTGACCGAGATGATCCTATCTTCTCAAAATTTCACACATTTGATGAGAGTCCAGCCCTAAAGACATCTACTGACTTATATTTCATCTAACTGATAGCGCCACCTAGTGGCAATTTTTTTTATTACGAATTTTCTTCTACGTTTTTCTCCAAACACGTTAACTGGACCTACCTCATATTTGCTCAGATGAGGGTTTCGGCCTTCATGATGTCACAACACGAAGTTTGTGAGTTTTCGCGAATTGCTGTGGGTGTGGCTAAGCGCTGTTCGCCAAGAAAACAACGCCAGTTTTGAGGGTCTAAACATGCACAGAAACTCATGAAACTTGGCACACACATCTGGCCTGGTAAAATGAGCAATATTTTATTGTTGATTGTGCTATTTTTACAAAAATGACTCAATAGCGCCCCCTAGAAGTTTTTAACGAAGCAGCCCCGGTTGTACGTTTAAGCAAGAACGACGAATATTTTTAGGTGTATGAGGGAGCCCAAGACCTACAAAAAAGTCTCTTGGACCCATATGCTAAAATGAACAGGAAGTGAGCTACGAATTTTTGAATGTCCCATTTTTGACAATTTTTGCACATTCACAGGGCGCAGACTTTTGCCCACTTCTCCTACACGTTTCATCTGACTGAGTTAAGACTTGACCTGGACCATGTCAAGACCTGAGCCAACGACAGGGGGAAAAATCTTGACCCTTCGAAATACTATATGATGAAGGCGGGGCATCAAAATTTGTGTTTCGCACTGAAAAAGGATATGCTTAATAACTCCCCGGTACATGCTCCAAAAAATCCCAAACTTGACACGTATGTTTATCGTCAAGGCCTGAAGCTATCTCTATGACAACATTCAGTTATATATGCAGCGCCACCTAGCCCTTGAGGCATAAAAAAAAATACCCCACATACGGTATTTTGTACAAAAAATGTAAACTCATTCTAAGTGTGATAACTAAGTCATTTATGAATATTCTTTTAGTTTCCACCACTCAAAATGTTCACTGGCATCAGACTTATCCAAACATATATATATTTTTATTTATTTTTGATAGCCTCTGTGGACATTAAAAGCAATATCGTGAATGAAGGATATGCTTAATAACTCCACGGTACATGCTCCAAAAAAAATCCCACACTTGACATGTATGCTTATAATCAAGGCCTGAAGGTATCTCGATGACAACATTCAGTTATAAATACAGCGCCACCTAGCCCTTGAGACTTATATAAAAAAAAAAAACCCACATACGGTATTTTGTACAAAAAAATGTAAACTCATTCTAAGTGTGATGACTAAGTCATTTATGAATATTCTTTTAGTTTCCACCACTCAAATTGTTCACTGGCTTCACACCGATCCAAACGTATGTACGTTTCCATTTTGTTTTATTCATTTTTGATTGCCCCTATGGACAATAAAAGTAACATTGTGCAATGAGTACAACGAGCGATGATGTATATATACACTTTTACAAAAAATACCAATCAGGGCAACTCATTGCCTAAAAATAAAAAAGGACGCAGATTTTTGCAGGTCTTAACAATCCCCAAAACCCGTTGAGCTTGATACACACTGGCAAAAAAATATTCTACATGTAAACGTTTATTATGCCATTTTCAAAGAAATTTTGCTTCCAATATGCCAGTACCCCAACGTGCCAGTACCCTAACGTGCAAGTACCCCAACGTGCAAGGACTCCAACGTGGCCCGGGCTGCGAGGGCCCTTTATAGCTGCTCGCAGCTCTAGTTATTATTAGGGCCCGAGCAGCGACCGCTGCGAGGTCCCTATTGTTTTTGTAAAAATTATTATTATTAGGGCCCGAGCAGCGACCGCTGCGAGGTCCCTATTGTTCCTGAAGGAATTCTTATTAGGGCCCGAGCAGCGACCGCTGCGAGGTCCCTATTGTTTTTCAAGGAATTCTTATTATTCTTCTTCTTTTTATTTGTTATTATTCTTTTCCGCAAACAATCACATTTTTGAGACACTAAACGTGAACGAAAACTCACCAAACTTTACACACACGTCAGGCCTGGCGAAAAATTTGATATTTTAAAGTCGCCATAGGTGATAACAGAAAAATGGCTCCATAGCGCCACCTACATAGGTTAAACAGATCCCTGGCCCGCTACGATTGTCCGACGGCTATGAAAATTGTGTGGCACCTGTAGCACATCCAGATGAACAAAAACCTCTTTGATGTGTGTACCCTAAAATAGACAGGAAGTGAGATATGAGTATTTAAATGTCCAATTTTGGCCAATTTTTGCACATTTACAGGGGTCATACTTTTGCCTGCTTCTCCTACACGGGTAATCCAATTGACTTCAAACTTGGGATGTACCATCTCAAGACCTGGGACAACACCATGGTAAAAAATCTAAAGTTTTCGACATACTATATGACGGCGGTGGGGCATCAAATTTAGAGTTTCAAAACTCTTACTAAACGTAGTATTGGCGGTTGTATGTTTAACCTAGAGCTACGAAAATTGGTACACATATGTAACAGACTATGACCTACAAAAAAGTCTGTTGGTGCCATATGCTAAACCCAACAGGAAGTCCGCCAGAGGCGGGGCATCAAATTTTGAGTTTCAAAATTCTTACTTAATGAAGCATTCCCGGCTGTACGTTTCACCTAGAGTTACCAAAATTTAAAGACATATGTAACAGCCCTCAAGGTACAAAAAACTCTTTTTGAACCATATGCTAAACCTAACAGAAAGTCCACCATTTTGATTTACTTTGGAACGTGTTCCCATTTTTTTGGCCATTTCATAGGGGTCCTATTTTAACGAACTCCTCTTACAGAGTTTATCCGATCATCTTCAAACTTGGTGTGATTCATCTTAAGATGTTGAAGATGAAAAGTTATTGAAAGCTTTTTATTTCGCTGCACGCTGTTGTCGTGGCATGCACTTGTTTGCAAAGGAAAAAAATTCTTCTTAATGAAGAATTCTCAGTTGTACGAAGCAGCTAGAGCTACGAAAATTTGTACACATATGTAACAGCCCACGATGTACAAAAAAGTCTCTTGCTGCTTTGTGCTAAACCCAACAGGAAGTCCCGCAAGGGCCGGGCATCACTTTTTGAGCTAAAAAACTCCTCTTTAACGAAGCATTCCCGGTTGTACCTTTCACCTAGCGCAATGATAATTTGGAGGCATACATAAGAGCCCACGATGTACAAAAAAGTCTTTTAGAACCATATGCTAAGCCAAACAGGAAGTCCGGCATTTTGATTTACTTTGCTATTTGTAGCCATTTTTTGGGGGCCTTTTATAGGCCTCATATTTTCTACAAAACTTATCAGATTGTCTTCATTCTTTGGCATGTTTCATCTGAAGTATTGCCGGTTATACGTTTAATCTAGAGCTACGAAAATTGGTACACATATGTAACAGACTATGATCTACAAAAAAGCCTGTTGGTGCCATATGCTAAACCTAACAGGAAGTCCGCCAGAGGCAGGGCATCAAATTTTGCATTTCAAAATTTTTACTTAATGAAGCATTTCCGGCTGTACGTTTCACCTAGAGTGACCAAAATTTGAAGACATATGTAACAGCCCTCGAGGTACAAAAAACTCTTTTTGAACCATATGCTAAACCTAACAGGAAGTCTGCCATTTTGATTTACTTTGGAACATGTTGCCATTTTTTTGGCCATTTCATAGGGGTCTTATTTTAACGAACTCCTCCTACAGAGTTTATCCGATCATCTTCAAACTTGGTGTGATTCATCTTAAGATGTTGACGATGAAAAGTTATTGAAAGCTTTTTATTTCGTCGCACGCTGTTGTCATGGCATGCACTGTTGGCAAAGGAAAAAAAAATCCTTCTTAATGCAGCGTTCCCAGTTGGACGAAGCAGCTCGAGCTACAAAAATTTGTAGACATATGTACACATTTGTCCACATATATATATTTACATATGCATGTAAAAAAATTATGTCAGGCTAAACTAAATGGTTGATTAGGCCCCACACATTTTCACCTTACCATACCCGGCCCTCTTTGCAAAAGGTTTGAACACTCCTGGCCTAAACCTAGGTGTATACTCAAACTATGCACGCACATAAAGCCTGGAACAAAATGTGTAATTTAGAGGGTTCTTGTTTTGTTTTTTGTATTCCTTATATTTCATGTCATTATACTTGACACACTATTTTTACTACTCACTGAATCAGTTATAAGAACATTTAATTGATACAATCCAATCACATCCTAGAGAATTGAAAACACATTCAATCATGAGGTTGTTAAGACACATTTACTTCTGTAGCACTTAACCACAAACAAGTTGCGACATCCCCTGATCTAACCCTCCAACCGGGCAAGGAAAAACTTTCAGGGGTCATATTTTAACGAACCCCTCCTACAAAATTTATCCGACTGTCTTCAAACTTGGTGTGTTTCATCTTAAGATGTTTAAGATGCAAAGTAATCGAAAGTTTTTTATTTTGTAACACGCTGTTGCCATAGCAATGCATTGTTTGTCAAGTGCTGCTTTTTTTTTTTTTATACACATGAAAACTCATGGAACTTTGCAAACACATCAGACTTGTCATGAACATGAATTTTCAGACATTTATTGTGCAATTTGCAATAAATAGCGCCCTCTAGACCTTTTTATGAAGCATTTCCGATTGTATGATTATGCTAGACCTACAAAAAAGTATTATGTAGCCATTTGCCAAACCAAAGAGGAAGTCCGCTATTTTGATTTTATTTTGGGAATTATACATCATTTTTGGCCTTTTTCATTCAACTTTGCACAGACAAGGCATGGAAAAAACTAACATTTTAAATGGTCCTTGTTCCATGTAACAGTTGTCAAGTGCTGCTTTTTTTTTTTTTATATACACATGAAAACTCATGAAACTTTGCAAACACATCAGACTTGTCATGAACATGAATTTTCAGAGATTTATTGTGCAATTTGCAATAAATAGCGCCCTCTAGACATTTTTATGAAGCATTTCCGATTGTATGATTATGCTAGCTAGACCTACAAAAAAGTATTATGTAGCCATTTGCCAAACCAAAGAGGAAGTCCGCTATTTTGATTTTATTTTGGGAATTATACATCATTTTTGGCCTTTTTCATTCAACTTTGCACAGAAAAGGCATGGAAAAAACTAACATTTTAAATGGTCCTTGTTCCATGTAACAGTTGTCAAGTGCTGCTTTTTTTTTTTTTTATACACATGAAAACTCATGAAACTTTGCAAACACATCAGACTTGTCATGAACATGAATTTTCAGAGATTTATTGTGCAATTTGCAATAAATAGCGCCCTCTAGACATTTTTATGAAGCATTTCCGATTGTATGATTATGCTAGACCTACAAAAAAGTATTATGTAGCCATTTGCCAAACCAAAGAGGAAGTCCGCTATTTTGATTTTATTTTGGGAATTATACATAATTTTTGGCCTTCTTCATTAAACTTTGCACAGACAAGGCATGGAAAAAACTAACATTTTAAATGGTCCTTGTTCCATGTAACAGTACCCCAACGTGCCAGTACCCTGACGTGCAAGTAACCCAACGTTGTGCTCAATAGCGCCCTCTATGCATTTTTATGGAGCATTTCCAATTGTATGATTCAAGCGATACACAACTAAAGATGACTTGACCTAGATTTGTGAAAACTGGGAGGCATACCTATTAGCTTAAGACCTACAAAAAGTATTCTGTAGCCGTATGCTAAACCTAAAAGGAAGTCCGCCATTTTGAATTTATTTTGGGAATTGCGCACCATATTTTGCGTTTTGATTAAACTTTGCACACACAAGGCTTGTCAAAAACATTTTAGATGGTCCTTGTCCTATTTGACAGTACCCCAACGTGCCAGTACCCCGACGTGCAAGTACCCCAACGTGGCACGCCTTTGCTGTAGCGATGCATTGTTTGCAAAGAATTTTTTTTTTTATATGATTCAGCTAGATGTGTGAATATTGGGAGGCATACCTATCAGCCGAATACCTCGATAAAGCATTCCATAGCAATGTGAACAAACACAAAAAGCATGGCAAAACATTTACAATTTAGACGGTTTCTTATGAAACAGTACCCTAACGTGCGAGTACCCCGACGTGCAAATACCCCAACGTGGCACGGGTTGCGAGGGCCCTTTATAGCTGCTCGCAGCTCTAGTTATTATTCTTCTTCTTCTTTTTCTTTGTTATTATTCTTTTCCGCAAACAACCACATTTTTGAGGCACTAAACATGAACGAAAACTCACCAAACTTTACACGGAGATCGGGCCTGGCGAAAAATTTGATATTTTAAAGTCGCCATACGTGATAACAGAAAAATGGCTCTGTAGCGCCACCTACATAGGTTTAACGGATCCCTGTCCCGCTACGATTGTCCTATGGCTACGAAAATTGTGTGGCACCTGTAGCACATCCAGATGAACAAAAACCTCTTTGATATGTGTACCCTAAAATAGACAGGAAGTGAGGTATGAGTATTTGAATGTCCAATTTTGGCCCATTTTTGCACATTTACAGGGGTCATACTTTTGCCCGCTTCTCCTACACGGTTAACCCGATTGACTTCAAACTTGGGCTGTACCATCTCAAGACCTGGGACAACATCATGGTAAAAAATCTAAAGTTTTTGACATACTATATGACGGTGGCGGGGCATCAAATTTACAGTTTCAAAATTCTTACTTAACAAAGCATTGCCGTGGTACGTTTAATTGAGAGCCACGAAAATTGGTACACATATGTAACAGACTATGATCTACAAAAAACTCTTTTTGAACCATATGCTAAACCTAACAGGAAGTCCGCCAGAGGCGAGGCATCAAATTTTGTGTTTCAAAATTCTTATTTAATGAAGCATTCCCGGCTGTACATTTCACCTAGAGTTACCAACATTTGAAGACATATGTAACAGCCCTCAAGGTACAAAAAACTCTTTTTGAACCATATGCTAAACCGAACAGGAAGTCCGCCATTTTGATTTACTTTGGAACGTGTTGCCATTTTTTGGGCCATTTCATAGGGGTCTTATTTTAACGAACTCCTCCTACAGAGTTTTTCCGATCATCTCCAAACTTGGTGTGATTCATCTTAAAATGTTGAAGATGAAAAGTTATTGAAAGCTTTTTATTTCGTCGCACGCTGTTGCCGTGGCATGCACAGTTTGCAAAGGAAAAAATTCCCTCTTAATGAAGCATTCACAGTTGTACGAAGCAGCGAGAGCTATGAAAATTTGGAGACAAATTTAACAGCCCACAATGTACAAAAAAGTCTCTTGGTGCCATGTGCTAAACCCAACAGGAAGTCCCGTAAGGGCCGGTCATCACATTTTGAGGTAAAAAACTCCTCTTTAACGAAGCATTCCCGGTTGTACTTTTCACCTAGCGCTATGATAATTTAGAGGCATACATAAGAGCCCACGATGTACAAAATAGTCTCTTGGAACCATCTTCCAAAACAAACAGGAAGTCCGCCATTTTGATTTACGTTGGGATTTGTAGCCATTTTTTGTGGCCTTTTTTAGGGGTCATATTTTAACGAATTCCTCCTACAAAATTTATCCGACTGTCTTCAAACTTGGTGTGCTTCATCTTAAGATGTTTAAGATACAAAGTTATCGAAAGTTATTTATTTTGTCCCACACCGTTTCATGGCGATGCATTGTTTGCCAAGTAAAATGCTGCTTTTTTTTTTGGTCTAAACATGTGCAAAAACTCATGAAACTTTACACACACATCAGGCTTGTCATAAGCATGAATATTTTAGAGATTTCTTATTAAATTTGCAATAAATGCTTCAATAGCGCCCTCTAGACATTTTTATGAAGTCTTTCCGATTATATGATTCAGCTAGATGTGTGAATATTGGCAGGCATGCCTAATATATTCAAAAAGTATTCTATATAGCCATGTGCCAATCCATTTTGATTTTATTTTGTTAATTGTGCATCATTTTTGGCCTTTCCATGAAACTTTACAAACACAAAGCATGGCAAAAACGTTTAAAATTTAGATGGTTTCCTATTTGACAGTACCCCAGCATGCCAGTACCCCGACGTGCAAATACCCCAACGTGGCCCGGGTTGCGAGGGCCCTTTATAGCTGCTCGCAGCTCTAGTTATTATTATTATTATTAGGGCCCGAGCAGCGACCGCTGCGAGGTCCCTATTGTTTTTCGTTCGAATTATTAGGGCCCGAGCAGCGACCGCTGCGAGGTCCCTATTGTTTTTCAAGGAATTCTTATTATTCTTCTTTTTATTTGTTATTATTCTTTTCCGCAAACAATCACATTTTTGAGACACTAAACGTGAACGAAAACTCACCAAACTTTACACACACGTCAGGCCTGGCGAAAAATTTGATATTTTAAAGTCGCCATAGGTGATAACAGAAAAATGGCTCCATAGCGCCACCTACATAGGTTAAACAGATCCCTGGCCCGCTACGATTGTCCGACGGCTATGAAAATTGTGTGGCACCTGTAGCACATCCAGATGAACAAAAACCTCTTTGATGTGTGTACCCTAAAATAGACAGGAAGTGAGATATGAGTATTTAAATGTCCAATTTTGGCCAATTTTTGCACATTTACAGGGGTCATACTTTTGCCTGCTTCTCCTACACGGTTAATCCAATTGACTTCAAACTTGGGATGTACCATCTCAAGACCTGGGACAACACCATGGTAAAAAATCTAAAGTTTTCGACATACTATATGACGGCGGTGGGGCATCAAATTTAGAGTTTCAAAACTCTTACTAAACGTAGTATTGCCGGTTGTATGTTTAACCTAGAGCTACGAAAATTGGTACACATATGTAACAGACTATGACCTACAAAAAAGTCTGTTGGTGCCATATGCTAAACCCAACAGGAAGTCCGCCAGAGGCGGGGCATCAAATTTTGAGTTTCAAAATTCTTACTTAATGAAGCATTCCCGGCTGTACGTTTCACCTAGAGTTACCAAAATTTAAAGACATATGTAACAGCCCTCAAGGTACAAAATACTCTTTTTGAACCATATGCTAAACCTAACAGAAAGTCCACCATTTTGATTTACTTTGGAACGTGTTCCCATTTTTTTGGCCATTTCATAGGGGTCCTATTTTAACGAACTCCTCTTACAGAGTTTATCCGATCATCTTCAAACTTGGTGTGATTCATCTTAAGATGTTGAAGATGAAAAGTTATTGAAAGCTTTTTATTTCGCTGCACGCTGTTGTCGTGGCATGCACTTGTTTGCAAAGGAAAAAAATTCTTCTTAATGAAGAATTCTCAGTTGTACGAAGCAGCTAGAGCTACGAAAATTTGTAGACATATGTAACAGCCCACGATGTACAAAAAAGTCTCTTGCTGCTTTGTGCTAAACCCAACAGGAAGTCCCGCAAGGGCCGGGCATCACTTTTTGAGCTAAAAAACTCCTCTTTAACGAAGCATTCCCGGTTGTACCTTTCACCTAGCGCTATGATAATTCGGAGGCATACATAAGAGCCCACGATGTACAAAAAAGTCTTTTAGAACCATATGCTAAGCCAAACAGGAAGTCCGGCATTTTGATTTACTTTGCTATTTGTAGCCATTTTTTGGGGGCCTTTTATAGGCCTCATATTTTCTACAAAACTTATCAGATTGTCTTCATTCTTTGGCATGTTTCATCTGAAGTATTGCCGGTTATACGTTTAATCTAGAGCTACGAAAATTGGTACACATATGTAACAGACTATGATCTACAAAAAAAGCCTGTTGGTGCCATATGCTAAACCTAACAGGAAGTCCGCCAGAGGCAGGGCATCAAATTTTGCATTTCAAAATTTTTACTTAATGAAGCATTTCCGGCTGTACGTTTCACCTAGAGTGACCAAAATTTGAAGACATATGTAACAGCCCTCGAGGTACAAAAAACTCTTTTTGAACCATATGCTAAACCTAACAGGAAGTCTGCCATTTTGATTTACTTTGGAACATGTTGCCATTTTTTTGGCCATTTCATAGGGGTCTTATTTTAACGAACTCCTCCTACAGAGTTTATCCGATCATCTTCAAACTTGGTGTGATTCATCTTAAGATGTTGACGATGAAAAGTTATTGAAAGCTTTTTATTTCGTCGCACGCTGTTGTCGTGGCATGCACTGTTGGCAAAGGAAAAAAAAATCCTTCTTAATGCAGCGTTCCCAGTTGGACGAAGCAGCTCGAGCTACAAAAATTTGTAGACATATGTACACATTTGTCCACATATATATATTTACATATGCATGTAAAAAATTATGTCAGGCTAAACTAAATGGTTGATTAGGCCCCACACATTTTCACCTTACCATACCCGGCCCTCTTTGCAAAAGGTTTGAACACTCCTGGCCTAAACCTAGGTGTATACTCAAACTATGCACGCACATAAAGCCTGGAACAAAATGTGTAATTTAGAGGGTTCTTGTTTTGTTTTTTGTATTCCTTATATTTCATGTCATTATACTTGACACACTATTTTTACTACTCACTGAATCAGTTATAAGAACATTTAATTGATACAATCCAATCACATCCTAGAGAATTGAAAACACATTCAATCATGAGGTTGTTAAGACACATTTACTTCTGTAGCACTTAACCACAAACAAGTTGCGACATCCCCTGATCTAACCCTCCAACCGGGCAAGGAAAAACTTTCAGGGGTCATATTTTAACGAACCCCTCCTACAAAATTTATCCGACTGTCTTCAAACTTGGTGTGTTTCATCTTAAGATGTTTAAGATGCAAAGTAATCGAAAGTTTTTTATTTTGTAACACGCTGTTGCCATAGCAATGCATTGTTTGTCAAGTGCTGCTTTTTTTTTTTATACACATGAAAACTCATGGAACTTTGCAAACACATCAGACTTGTCATGAACATGAATTTTCAGAGATTTATTGTGCAATTTGCAATAAATAGCGCCCTCTAGACCTTTTTATGAAGCATTTCCGATTGTATGATTATGCTAGACCTACAAAAAAGTATTATGTAGCCATTTGCCAAACCAAAGAGGAAGTCCGCTATTTTGATTTTATTTTGGGAATTATACATCATTTTTGGCCTTTTTCATTCAACTTTGCACAGACAAGGCATGGAAAAAACTAACATTTTAAATGGTCCTTGTTCCATGTAACAGTTGTCAAGTGCTGCTTTTTTTTTTTTTTATACACATGAAAACTCATGAAACTTTGCAAACACATCAGACTTGTCATGAACATGAATTTTCAGAGATTTATTGTGCAATTTGCAATAAATAGCACCCTCTAGACATTTTTATGAAGCATTTCCGATTGTATGATTATGCTAGACCTACAAAAAAGTATTATGTAGCCATTTGCCAAACCAAAGAGGAAGTCCGCTATTTTGATTTTATTTTGGGAATTATACATCATTTTTGGCCTCTTTCATTAAACTTTGCACAGACAAGGCATGGAAAAAACTAACATTTTAAATGGTCCTTGTTCCATGTAACAGTTGTCAAGTGCTGCTTTTTTTTTTTTTTATACACATGAAAACTCATGAAACTTTGCAAACACATCAGACTTGTCATGAACATGAATTTTCAGAGATTTATTGTGCAATTTGCAATAAATAGCACCCTCTAGACATTTTTATGAAGCATTTCCGATTGTATGATTATGCTAGACCTACAAAAAAGTATTATGTAGCCATTTGCCAAACCAAAGAGGAAGTCCGCTATTTTGATTTTATTTTGGGAATTATACATCATTTTTGGCCTCTTTCATTAAACTTTGCACAGACAAGGCATGGAAAAAACTAACATTTTAAATGGTCCTTGTTCCATGTAACAGTACCCCAACGTGCCAGTACCCTGACGTGCAAGTAACCCAACGTTGTGCTCAATAGCGCCCTCTATGCATTTTTATGGAGCATTTCCAATTGTATGATTCAAGCGATACACAACTAAAGATGACTTGACCTAGATTTGTGAAAACTGGGAGGCATACCTATTAGCTTAAGACCTACAAAAAGTATTCTGTAGCCGTATGCTAAACCTAAAAGGAAGTCCGCCATTTTGAATTTATTTTGGGAATTGCACACCATCTTTGGCCTTTTGCACTCACAAAGCTTGTCAAAAACATTTTAGATGGTCCTTGTCCCATTTGACAGTACCCCGTGCCAGTACCCCGACGTGCAAGTACCCCAACGTGGCCCAGGTTGCGAGGGCCCTTTATAGCTGCTCGCAGCTCTAGTTATTATTAGGGCCCGAGCAGCGACCGCTGCGAGGTCCCTCTTGTTTTTGTAAGAATTCTTCTTCTTCTTCTTCTCCGTAAACGATCGCATTTTTGAGGGCCTAAACATTTACGAAAACTCACCAAACTTTGCAGTCTCTTCGTTCCCGGCGAAAAATTTGATATTATGTAGTTGCCATAACAATGCGACTCTATAGCGCCCCCTAGCGTAGAAAAATAAAAACCAATCCCGGCCCGTTTGACCTAGAGCTACGAAAATTGCCAGGCACGTGTAGCACCCCGAGACGCACAAAAAAGTCAGTGGAAGCCATTTCCTAAAATGTACAGGAAGTGAGCTATGAATTTTTGAATGTCCAATTTTGGCCCATTTTGGCCCATTCACTGTGGTCATACTTTTTCCCCCTTTGCAAATATTTTTCAGCCATTTGACTTCAAACTTGCCATGTGTCATCTCAAGACCCAAGACAACAACTGGGCAAAATATCTTGACTGTTTGGAATACTATATGACGGGGGCGGGGCATCAAATATTGCCTTTAAAATTTAATTTGTCCACAAAGACAAAATGCTGAATAACTCCCATGAACAAGCTCCAAAAAATCTCAAACTTCTCATGCAACTTAATAGTCACGGCCTGAAAACATCTATATGATACAATTCTGTTATATATATAGCGCCACCTAGTGGTGACAATAAATGTCATACTTTACGTTTTTAGCTACTGTGCCAAGCTCTTTGAAGGAATCCAGTTGAAAATTGGTCAGACAAGCCTTAAGATGTTGATCATGCCCCACACCGAATATTGTAACTTTTCGCCAAAGGGCGTGGCCTCTACGATGCCGCAAAGTCTGGTAATTTTTCGTGGCAATAAAAGCTGCTTTTACTTGATCCAGGTAATCCTATCTTCTCAAAATTTCACACATTTGATGAGAGTCCAGCCCTTAAGACATCTTCGAACTTATATTTCATCTTACTGTTAGCGACACCGTCTGGCAATTTTTTTTCTTACGATTTTTCTTAAATGTTTTTCTCCAACCACATTAACTGCACCTACCTCATATTTGCTCAGATGAGGGTTTCGGTCTTCATGATGTCACAACACGAAGTTTGTGAGTTTTCGCGAATCGCTGTGGGCGTGGCTAAGCGCTGTTCGCCAAGAAAACAACACCAATTTTGAGGGCCTAAACCGGCACAGAAACGCATGAAACTTGGCACACACATCTGGCCTGGCAAAATGAGCGATATTTTATCCTGGATTGTGCTATTTTTACAGAAATGACTCAATAGCGCCCTCTAGAAAGTTTTAATGAAGCAGCCCCGGTTGTACGTTTAAGCAAGATCTACGAAAATTTTTAGGTGTATGAGGGAGCCCAAGACCTACAAAAAAGTCTCTTGGACCCATATGCTAAAATGAACAGGAAGTGAGCTACGAATTTTTGAATGTCCCATTTTTTACGATTTTAGCACATTTACAGGGGGCATACTTTTGCCCACTTCTCCTACACGTTTCATCCGACTGACTTCAGACTTGACCTGGGCTATGTCAAGACCTGAGCTAACGACAGGGAGAAAAATCTTGACTTTTCTAAATACTATATGATGAGGGCGGGGCATCAAAATTTGTGTTTCGCAATGAAAAATTATATGCTTAATAACTCTCCGGTACATGCTCCAAAAAATCCCAAACTTGACATGTATGTTTATAGTCGAGGCCTGAAGCTATCTCTATGACAACATTCAGTTATATATGCAGCGCCACCTAGCCCTTGAGGCATGAAAAAAAAATACCCCACTTCCGGTATTTTTACAAAAATTGTAAACTCATTCTCAGTGTGATCACGAAGTCATTTATGAATATTCTTTTACTTTCCACCACTCAAAATGTTCACTGGCATCAGACCTAACCAAACATACATATTTTTGTTATTTAGTTTTATGTATTTTTGATAGCCTCTATGGACATTAAAAGCAATATCGTGAATGAAGGCTATGCTTAATAACTCCCATGTACATGCTCCAAAAAATCCCATACTTGAAATGTATATTTATAGTCAAGGCCTGAAGGTATCTCTATGACAAAATTCAGTTATAAATACAGCGCCACCTAGTCCTTAAGGCATAAAAAAAAAAAAAAAATGCCTCACTTACGGTATTTTTGCAAAAATTGTAAACTCATTGTAAGTGTGATAACTAAGTCATTTATGAATATTCTTTTACTTTCCACCACTCAATGTGTTCACTGGCATCAGACCGATCCAAACATATGTACTTTTTTAATTTAGTTTCATTTTCTTTGATCGCCTCTATGGACAATAAAAGCAACATTGTGCAATGAGTACGAGCAATGATGTGTCTATATATACTTTTACGAAAAATACCAATCAGGGCAACTCATTGCCTAAAAATAAAAAAAGACGCTGATTCTAGCAGATCTTAACAATCACCACAACCCATTGAGCTTGACACACTCATCACACCTGGCAAAAAAATAAAAATCCACATGTTTATCATGCCATTTTCAAAGAAATTCTGCTTCCAATGTGCCAGTACCCCAATGTGCAAGTACCCCAACGTGCAAGTACCCCAACGTGGCCCGTGCTGCGAGGGCCCTTTATAGCTGCTCGCAGCTCTAGTTATTATTATTATTCTTATTATTATTATTCTCCGCAAACGATCACATTTTTGAGACACTAAACGTGACCGAAAACTCACCAAACTTTACACGCACATCAGGCCTGGCGAAAAATTTGATATTTTAAAGTCGGCATACATGATAACAGAAAAATGGCTCCTTAGCGCCCCCTACATAGGTTAAACGGATCCCTGTCCCGCTACGATTGTCCGACGGCTATGAAAATTGTGTGGCACCTGTAGCACATCCCAATGAACAAAAACCTCTTTGAAGTGTGTACCCTAAAATAGACAGAAAGTGAGGTATGAGTATTTAAATGTCCAATTTTTGCCAATTTTTGCACATTTACAGGGGTCATACTTTTGCCCGCTTCTCCTACACGGTTAACCCGATTGACTTCAAACTTGGGATGTACCATCTCAACAGCTGGGACAACATCATTGTGAAGAATGAAAAGTTTTTGATATACTATATGACGGCGGCGGCGCATCAAATTTAGAGTTTAAAAATTCTTACTTCACGAGGCATTGCCGGTTGTACGTTTAATCTAGAGCTACGAAAATTGGTACACATATGTAACAGACTATGACCTACAAAAAACTCTTTTTGAACCATATGCTAAACCTAACAGGAAGTCCACCATTTTGATTTATTTTGGAACGTGTTGCCATTTTTTTGGCCATTTCATTGGGGCCTTATTTTAACGAACTCCTCCTACAGTGTTTATCCGATCATCTTCAAACTTGGTGTGATTCATCTTAAGATGTTGAAGATGAAAAGTTATTGAAAGCTTTGTATTTCGTCGCACGCTGTTGTCATGGCATGCGCTGTTTGCAAAGGAAAAAAAAATATCCTTAAAGAAGCATTGCCAGTTGTACGAAGCAGCTAGAGCTATGAAAATTTGTAGACATATGTAACAGCCCAAGATGTACAAAAAGGTCTCTTGGTGCCCTGTGCTAAACCCAACAGGAAGTCCCCCAGGGGCCGGGCATCACATTTTGAGCTAAAAAAAAATCCTCTTTAACAAAGCATACCCGGCTGTACGTTTCACCTAGAGTTACCAAAATGTGTAGAGGTATATAACAGCCCTCGAGGTACAAAAAACTCTTTTTGAACCATATGCTAAATCTAACAGGACGTCCGCCATTTTGATTTACTTTGGAATGTGTTGCCATTTTTTTTGGCCATTTCATAGGGGTCATATTTTAACAAACTCCTCCTACAGAGTTTATCCGATCATCTTCAAACTTAGTGTGATTCATCTTAAGATGTTGAAAATGAAAAGTTATTGAAAGTTTTTCATTTCGTCACACGCTGTTATCGTGGCATGCACTTTTTGCAAAGGAAAAAAATCCTTCTTAATGAAGCATTCCCAGTTGTACGAAGCAGCTAGAGCGACGAAAAATTGTAGACATATGTAACAGCCCAGGATGTACAAAAATGTCTCTTGGTGCCATGTGCTAAACGCAACAGGAAGTCCCCCAGGGGCCGGGCATCACATTTTGAGCTAAAAAAACCCTCTTTAACGAAGCATTCCCGGTTGTACGTTTCACCTAGCGCTATGATAATTTGCAGGCATACATAAGAGCCCACGATGTACAAAAAAGTCTCTTGGAACCATGTGCTAAACCAAACAGGAAGTCCGCCATTTTGATTTATGATGGGATTTGTAGCCATTTTTTGTGGCCTTTTTCAGGGGTCATATTTTAACGAACCCCTCCTACAAAATGTATCCGACTGTCTTCAAACTTGGTATGTTTCATCTTAAGATGTTTAAGATGCAAAGTAATCGAAAGTTTTTTATTTTGTCACACGCTGTTGCCATAGCAATGCATTGGAATTGCACACCATATTTTGCGTTTTGATTAAACAGAAAAAGCATTCCCGGTTGTACGTTTCACCTAAAGCTATGATAATTTGCAGGCAAACATAAGAGCTCAGGATGTACAAAAAAGTCTCTTGGAGCCATATGCTAAACCAATCAGGAAGTCCACCATTTTGATTTACGTTGGGATTTGTAGCCATTTTTTGTGGCCTTTTTTAGGGGTCATATTTTAACGAACTCCTCCTACAAAATTTATCCGACTGTCTTTAAACTTGGTGTGCTTCATCTTAAGATGTTTAAGATGCAAAGTTATCGAAAGTTATTTATTTTGTTGCACGCCGTTGTCATGGCGATGCATTGTTTGCCAAGTAAAATGCTGCTTTTTTTTTTTTGGTCTAAACATGTGCAAAAACTCATGAAACTTTACACACACATCAGGCTTGTCATCAGCATGAATATTTTAGAGATTTCTTATTCAATTTGCAATAAATGGTTCAATAGCGCCCTCTAGACATTTTTATGAAGCTTTTGCAAATGTTTTGTGTTTTATGATTCAGCTAGATTTGTAAAAATTGGGATACCTATCAGCCTAAGACTTACAAAAAGGTTTCTAAAGCCATATGCTGAATCAAAAAGGAAGTCTGCCATTTTGATTTACTTTGGTATTTGTAGCCATTTTTTGGGGCCTTTTATAGGGGTCATATTTTCAACAGAACTTATCAGATCGTCTTCATTCTTTGGCGTGTTTCATCTTAAGATATTTAAGATGAAAAGTTATTGAATTTTTTTATTTTGTCACACGCCTTTGCTGTAGCCATGCATTGTTTGTGAAGAAAAATGCTTTTTTGAGAGTCTAAATATGGGTGAAAACTCACAAAACTTTGCACACACACCAGACCTGTCTGGAACATGAATATTTTATTTAGAGATTTGTTGTGCAATTTGTAATAAATGGCTCAATAGCGCCCTCTAGACATTTTTATGAAGTCTTTCCGATTATATGATTCAGCTAGATGTGTGAATATTGGCAGGCATGCCGAATATATTCAAAAGGTATTCTATATAGCCATGTGCCAATCCATTTTGATTTTATTTTGTTAATTGTGCATCGTTTTTGGCCTTTCCATGAAACTTTAAAAACACAAAGCATGGCAAAAACGTTTACAATTTAGATGGTTTCCTATTTGACAGTACCCCAACATGCCAGTACCCCGACGTGCAAATACCCCAACGTGGCCCGGGTTGCGAGGGCCCTTTATAGCTGCTCGCAGCTCTAGTTAGGGCCCGAGCAGCGACCGCTGCGAGGTCCCTATTGTTTTTGTAAAAATTATTATTATTAGGGCCCGAGCAGCGACCGCTGCGAGGTCCCTATTGTTTTTGTAAAAATTATTATTATTAGGGCCCGAGCAGCGACCGCTGCGAGGTCCCTATTGTTTTTGTAAAAATTCTTCTTCTTCTTCTTCTTCTTCTTTATTCTCCGCAAACGATCCCAATTTTGGGTACCTAAACATTCACGAAAACTCACCAAACTTTGCACACTCCTCAGGCCCGGCGAAAAATTTGATATTATGAAGTCGTCATAACAACGCGACTCTATAGCGCCCCCTAGCGTAGAAAAATAAAAACCAAGCCCGGCACGTTTGAGCTAGAGCAACGAAAATTGGCAGGCACGTGTAGCACCCCGAGATGCACAAAAAAGTCTATTGGGACCATGTAGCTAAAATGTACAGGAAATGAGCTATGAATTTTTTTATGTCCAATTTTGGCCTATTTTGGCACATTCACTGTTGTCATGCTTTTTCCCCCTCTGCAAACATTTTTCATCCAATTTACTTCAAACTTGGCATTTATCATCTCAAGACGTGAGAGAACAACTGGGCAAAAAGTCTTGCCTTTTCGAAATACTATATGATGGGGGCGGGGCATCAAATATTGCCTTTAAAATTTCATTTGTCCAGAAAGAGCAAATGCTTAATAACTCCCATGTTCAAGCTCCAAAAAATCTCAAACTTCTCAGGCAATGTAATAGTCACGGCCTGAAAACATCTATATGATAAAATTCTGTTATACATATAGCGCCACCTAGTGGTAACAATAAATGTCATACTTTACGTTTTTAGCTACTGCGCTGAGCTCGTTGAAGGGATCCAGTTGAAAATTGGTCAGAAAAGCCTTAAGATGTTGATCATGCCCCACACCGAATATTGTAACTTTTCGCCAAAGGGCGTGGCCGCTACGGTGCCGCAAATTCTAAAGATTTTTCGTGACAATAAAAGCTGCATTAACTTGACCGAGATGATCCTATCTTCTCAAAATTTCACACATTTGATGAGAGTCCAGCCCTAAAGACATCTATGAACTTATATTTCATCTTACTGATAGCGCCACCTAGTGGCAATTTTTTTTCTTACGAATTTTCTTCTACGTTTTTCTCCAAACACGTTAACTGGACCTACCTCATATTTGCTCAGATGAGGGATTCGGCTTTCATGATGTCACAACACGAAGTTTGTGAGTTTTCGCGAATCGCTGTGGGCGTGGCTAAGCACTGTTCGCCAAGAAAACAACGCCAGTTTTGAGGGTCTAAACATGCGCAGAAACTCATGAAACTTGGCACACACATCTGGCCTGGTAAAATAAGCAATATTTTATTGTTGATTGTGCTATTTTTACAAAAATGACTCAATAGCGCCCCCTAGGAATTTTTAATGAAGCAGCCCCGGTTGTACGTTTAAGCAAGATCTACGAAAATTTTTAGGTGTATGAGGGAGCCCAAGACCTACAAAAAAGTCTCTTGGACCCATATGCTAAAATGAACAGGAAGTGAGCTACGAATTTTTGAATGTCCCATTTTTGACGATTTTTGCACATTCACAGGGGGCAAACTTTTGCCCACTTCTCCTACACGTTTCATCTGACTGAGTTAAGACTTGACCTGGACCATGTCAAGACCTGAGCCAACGACAGGGGGAAAAATCTTGACTTTTCGAAATACTATATGATGAAGGCGGGGCATCAAAATTTGTGTTTCGCACTGAAAAAGGATATGCTTCATAACTCCCCGGTACATGCTCCAAAAAATCCCAAACTTGACATGTATGTTTATCGTCAAGGCCTGAAGCTATCTCAATGACAACATTCAGTTATATATGCAGCGTCACCTAGCCCTTGAGGCATAAAAAAAAAATACCCCGCTTACGGTATTTTGTACAAAAAATGTAAACTCATTCTAAGTGTGATAACTAAGTCATTTATGAATATTCTTTTAGTTTCCACCACTCAAAATGTTCACTGGCATCAGACTTATCCAAACATATATATTTTTTTTATTATTTTTGATAGCCTCTGTGGACATTAAAATCAATATCGGGAATGAAGGATATGCATAATAACTTCACGGTACATGCTCCAAAAAAAATCCCACACTTGACATGTATGCTTATAATCAAGGCCTGAAGGTATTTCTATGACAACATTCAGTTATAAATACAGCGCCACCTAGCCCTTGAGGCATAATATATAAAAAAAAAAAAAAAAACACATACGGTATTTTGTACAAAAAATGTAAACTCAATCTAAGTGTTATAACTAAGTCATTTATGAATATTCTTTTAGTTTCCACCACTCAAATTGTTCACTGGCTTCACACCGATCCAAACGTATGTACGTTTCCATTTTGTTTTATTCATTTTTGATTGCCCCTTTGGACAATAAAAGTAACATTGTGCAATGAGTACAACGAGCGATGATGTATATATACACTTTTACAAAAAATACCAATCAGGGCAACTCATTGCCTAGAAATAAATAAGGACGCTGATTTTTGCAGGTCATAACAATCACCAAAACCCGTTGAGCTTGACAGACACTGGCAAAAGAAATATTCTACATGTAAACGTTTATTATGCCATTTTCAAAGAAATTTTGCTTCCAATATGCCTGTACCCCAACGTGCCAGTACCCTAACGTGCAAGTACCCCAACGTGCAAGGACCCCAACGTGGCCCGGGCTGCGAGGGCCCTTTATAGCTGCTCGCAGCTCTAGTTATTCTTCTTCTTCTTCTTCTTCTTCTTCTTCTTCTTCTTCTTCTTCTTCTTCTTCTTCTTCTTCTTCTTCTTCTTCTTCTTCTTCTTCTTCTTCTTCTTCTTCTTCTTCTTCTTCTTCTTCTTCTTCTTCTTCTTCTTCTTCTTCTTCTTCTTCTTCTTCTTCTCCTCCTCCTCCTCCTCCTCCTCCTCCTCCTCCTCCTCCTCCTCCTCCTCCTCCTCCTCCTCCTCCTCCTCCTCCTCCTCCTCCTCCTCCTCCTCCTCCTCCTCCTCCTCCTCCTCCTCCTCCTCCTCCTCCTCCTCCTCCTTCTTCTTCTTCTTCTTCTTCTTCTTCTTCTTCTTCTTCTCCTCCTTCTCCTTCTTCTTCTCCTTCTCCTTCTTCTTCTCCTTCTCCTTCTCCTTCTCCTTCTCCGTAAACGATCGCATTTTTGAGGACCTAAACATTCACGAAAACTCACCAAACTTTGCACACTCCTCAGGCCCGGCGAAAAATTTTATATTATGAAGTCGTCATAACAACGCGACTCTATAGCGCCCCCTAGCGTAGAAAAATAAAAACCAAGCCTGGCACGTTTGAGCTAGAGCAACAAAAATTGGCAGGCACGTGTAGCACCCCGAGACGCACAAAAAAGTCTATTGGGACCATGTCGCTAAAATGTACAGGAAATGAGCTATGAATTTTTTTATGTCCAATTTTGGCCTATTTTGGCACATTCACTGTGGTCATGCTTTTTCCCCCTCTGCAAACATTTTTCATCCAATTCACATCAAACTTGGCATTTATCATCTCAAGACCTGAGAGAACAACTGGGCAAAAAGTCTTGCCTTTTAGAAATACTATATGATGGGGGCGGGGCATCAAATATTGTCTTTAAAATTTCATTTGTCCAGAAAGAGCAAATGCTTAATAACTCCCATGTTCAAGCTCCAAAAAATCTCAAACTTCTCAGGCAACGTAATAGTCACGGCCTGAAAACATCTATATGATAAAATTCAGTTATACATATAGCACCACCTAGTGGTAACAATAAATGTCATACTTTACGTTTTTAGCTACTGCGCTGAGCTCGTTGAAGGGATCCAGTTGAAAGTTGGTCAGAAAATCCTTAAGATGTTGATCATGCCCCACACCGAATATTGTAACTTTTCGCCAAAGGGCGTGGCCGCTACGGTGCCGCAAAGTCTGAAGATTTTTCGTGACAATAAAAGCTGCATGAACTTGACCGAGATGATCCTATCTTCTCAAAATTTCACACATTTGATGAGAGTCCAGCCCTAAAGACATCTACGTACTTATATTTCATCTTACTGATAGCGCCACCTAGTGGCAATTTTTTTTCTTACGAATTTTCTTGTACATTTTTCTCCAAACACGTTAACTGGACCAACCTCATATTTGCTCAGATGAGGGTTTCGGCCTTCATGATGTCACAACACGAAGTTTGTGAGTTTTCGCGAATCACTGTGGGCGTGGCTAAGCACTGTTCGCCAAGAAAACAACGCCAGTTTTGATGGTCTAAACATGCGCAGAAATTCATGAAACTTGGCACACACATCTGGCCTGGCAAAATGAGCAATATTTTATCATGTATTGTCCTATTTTTACAAAAATGACTCAATAGCGCCCCCTAGAAATTTTTAACGAAGCAGCCCCGATTGTACGTTTAAGCAAGATCTACGAAAATTTTTAGATGTATGAGGGAGCCAAAGACCTACAAAAAAGTCTCTTGGACCCATATGCTAAAATGAACAGGAAGTGAGCTACGAATTTTTGAATGTCCCATTTTTGACGATTTTTGCACATTTTCAGGGGGCATACTTTTGCCCACTTCTCCTACACGTTTTATCCGACTGACTTATGACTTGACCTGGACCATGCCAAGACCTGAGCCAACAACAGACGGAAAAATCTTGACTTTTGGAAATACTATATGATGAGGGCGGGGCATCAAAATTTGTGTTTCGCACTGAAAAAGGATATGCTTAATAACTCCCCGATACATGCTCCAAAAAATCCCAAACTTGACATGTATGTTTATCGTCAAGGCCTGAAGGTATCTCTATGACAACATTCAGTTATATATGCAGCGCCACCTAGCCCTTGAGGCATGAAAAAAAAATACCCCACTTACGGTATTTTGTACAAAAAATGTAAACTCATTCTATGTGTGATAACTAAGTCATTTAGGAATATTCTTTTACTTTCCACCACTCAAAATATTCACTGGCATCAGACCTAACCAAACACACATATTTTTGTTATTTAGTTTTATGTATTTTTGATAGCCTCTATGGACATTAAAAGCAATATCGTGAATGAAGGATATGCTTAATAACTCCACGGTACATGCTCCAAAAAATCCCATACTTGAAATGTATATTTATAGTCAAGGCCTGAAGGTATCTCTATGACAAAATTCAGTTATAAATACAGCGCCACCTAGTCCTTGAGGCATAAAAAAAAAAATGCCTCACTTACGGTATTTTTGCAAAAATTGTAAACTCATTGTAAGTGTGATAACTAAGTCATTTATGAATATTCTTTTACTTTCCACCACTCAATATGTTCACTGGTATCAGACCGATCCAAACATACATATTTTTTATTTAGTTTTTTTTTTTTTTTTTGATCGCCTCTATGGACAATAAAAGCAACATTGTGCAATGAGTACGAGCGATGATGTGTGTATATATACTTTTACGAAAAATACCAATCAGGGCAACTCATTGCCTAAAAATTAAAAAAAGACGCTGATTTTTGCAGATCTTAACAATCACCAAAACCCATTGAGCTTGACACACTCATCACACCTGGCAAAAAAAAAAAAATCTACATGTTTATCATGCCATTTTCAAAGAAATTCTGCTTCCAATGTGCCAGTACCCCAATGTGCAAGTTCCCCAACGTGCAAGTACCCCAACGTGGCCCGGGCTGCGAGGGCCCTTTATAGCTGCTCGCAGCTCTAGTTATTATTATTCTTTATTCTCCGCAAACAATCGCGATTTTGGGTACCTAAATATTCACGAAAACTCACCGAACTTTGCACACTCCTCAGGTCCGGCGAAAAATTTGATATTATGAAGTCGTTATAACAACGCGACTCCATAACGCACCCTAGCATAGAAAAATAAAAACCAAGCCCGGCACGTTTGAGGTAGAGCAACGAAAATTGGCAGGCACGTGTAGCACCCCGAGACGCACAAAAATGTCTATTGGGATCATGTAGCTAAAATGTACAGGAAGTGAGCTATGAATTTTTTAATGTCCAATTTTGGCCTATTTTGGCACATTCACTGTGGTCATGCTTTTTCCCCCTATGCAAACATTTTTCATCCCATTGACTTCAAACTTGGTATTTATCATTTCAAGACCTAAGAGAACAGCTGGGCAAAAAGTCTTGCCTTTTCGAAATACTATATGACGGGGGCGGGGCATCAAATATTGCCTTTAAAATTTCATTTGTCCAGAAAGAGCAAATGCTGATTAACTCCCATGTACAAGCTCCAAAAAATCTCAAACTTCTCAGGCAACGTAATAGTCACGGCCTGAAAACATCTATATGACAAAATTCAGTTATACATATAGCGCCACCTAGTGATTACAATAAATGTCATACTTTACGTTTTTAGCTACTGTTCTGAGCTCGTTGAAGGGATCCAGTTGAAAATTGGTCAGAAAAGCCTTAAGATGTTGATGATGCCCCACACCGAATATTGTAACTTTTCGCCAAAGGGCGTGGCCGCTACGGTGACGCAAAATCTGAAGATTTTTCGTGACAATAAAAGCTGCATTAACTTGACCGAGATGATCCTATCTTCTCAAAATTTCACACATTTGATGAGAGTCCAGCCCTAAAGACATCTACGTACTTATATTTCATCTAACTGATAGCGCCACCTAGTGGCAATTTTTTTTCTTACGAATTTTCTTCTACGTTTTTCTCCAAACACGTTAACTGGACCTACCTCATATTTGCTCAGATGAGGGTTTCGGCCTTCATGATGTCACAACACGAAGTTTGTGAGTTTTCGCGAATCACTGTGGGCGTGGCTAAGCGCTGTTCGCCAAGAAAACAACGCCGGTTTTGATGGTCTAAACATGCGCGGAAACTCATGAAACTTGGCACACACATCTGGCCTGGCAAAATGAGCAATATTTTATCATGTATTGTCCTATTTTTACAAAAATGACTCAATAGCGCCCCCTAAAAAATTTTAACGAAGCAGCCCCGATTGTACGTTTAAGCAAGATCTACGAAAATTTTTAGGTGTATGAGGGAGCCAAAGACCTACAAAAAAGTCTCTTGGACCCATATGCTAAAATGAACAGGAAGTGAGCTACGAATTTTTGAATGTCCCATTTTTGACGATTTTTGCACATTTTCAGGGGGCATACTTTTGCCCACTTCTCCTACACGTTTTATCCGACTGACTTATGACTTGACCTGGACCATGCCAAGACCTGAGCCAACAACAGATGGAAAAATCTTGACTTTCGGAAATACTATATGATGAGGGAGGGGCATCAAAATTTGTGTTTCGCACTGAAAAAGGATATGCTTAATAACTCCCCGATACATGCTCCAAAAAATCCCACACTTGACATGTATGCTTATAATCAAGGCCTGAAGGTATCTGTATGACAACATTCAGTTATATATGCAGCGCCACCTAGCCCTTGAGGCATGAAAAAAAAATACCCCACTTACGGTATTTTGTACAAAAAATGTAAACTCATTCTATGTGTGATAACTAAGTCATTTAGGAATATTCTTTTACTTTCCACCACTCAAAATATTCACTGGCATCAGACCTAACCAAACACACATATTTTTGTTATTTAGTTTTATGTATTTTTGATAGCCTCTATGGACATTAAAAGCAATATCGTGAATGAAGGCTATGCTGAATAACTCCCAGGTACATGCTCCAAAAAATCCCATACTTGAAATGTATATTTATAGTCAAGGCCTGAAGGCATCTCTATGACAAAATTCAGTTATAAATACAGCGCCACCTAGTCCTTGAGGCATAAAAAAAAAAAAAATGCCTCACTTACGGTATTTTTGCAAAAATTGTAAACTCATTGTAAGTGTGATAACTAAGTCATTTATGAATATTCTTTTACTTTCCACCACTCAATATGTTCACTGGTATCAGACCGATCCAAACATACATATTTTTTATTTAGTTTTTTTTTTTTTTTTTTTGATCGCCTCTATGGACAATAAAAGCAACATTGTGCAATGAGTACGAGCGATGATGTGTGTATATATACTTTTACGAAAAATACCAATCAGGGCAACTCATTGCCTAAAAATTAAAAAAAAGACTTTGATTTTTGCAGATCTTAACAATCACCAAAACCCATTGAGCTTGACACACTCATCACACCTGGCAAAAAAAAAAAAAAATCTACATGTTTATCATGCCATTTTCAAAGAAATTCTGCTTCCAATGTGCCAGTACCCCAATGTGCAAGTTCCCCAACGTGCAAGTACCCCAACGTGGCCCGGGCTGCGAGGGCCCTTTATAGCTGCTCGCAGCTCTAGTTATTCTTCTTCTTCTTCTTCTTCTTCTTCTTTATTCTCCGCAAACGATCGCGATTTTGGGTACCTAAACATTCACGAAAACTCACCGAACTTTGCGCACTCTTCGGGCCCGGCGAAAAATTTGATATTATGAAGGCGTCATAACAACGCGACTCTATAGCGCCCCCTAGCGTAGAAAAATAATAACCAAGCCCGGTACGTTTGAGCTAGAGCAACGAAAATTGGCAGGCACGTGTAGCACCCCGAGACGCACAAAAAAGTCTATTGGGACCATGTAGCTAAAATGTACAGGAAATGAGCTATGAATTTTTTAATGTCCAATTTTGGCCTATTTTGGCACATTCACTGTGGTCATGCTTTTTCCCCCTTTGCAAACATTTTTCATCCAGTTGACTTCAAAATTGGCATTTATCATCTCAAGACCTGCGACAACAACTGGGCAAAAAACCTTGACTTTTTGAAATACTATATGACGGGGGCGGGGCATCAAATATTGCCTTGAAAATTTCATTTGTCCAGAAAGAGCAAATGCTTAATAACTCCCAGGTTCAAGCTCCGAAAAATCTCAAACTTCTCAGAAAACGTAATAGTCACGGCCTGAAAACATCTATATGATAAAATTCAGTTACACATATAGCGCCACCTAGTGGTAACAATAAATGTCATACTTTACGTTTTTAGCTACAGTGCTGAGCTCGTTGAAGGGATCCAGTTGAAAATTGGTCAGAAAAGCCTTAAGATGTTGATCATGCCCCACACCGAATATTGTAACTTTTCGCCAAAGGGCGTGGCCGCTACGGTGACGCAAATTCTGAAGATTTTTCGTGACAATAAAAGCTGCATTAACTTGACCGAGATGATCCTATCTTCTCAAAATTTCACACATTTGATGAGAGTCCAGCCCTAAAGACATCTACAAACATATATTTCATCTAACTGATAGCGCCACCTAGTGGCAATTTTTTTTCTTACGAATTTTCTTCTTCATTTTTCTCCAAACACGTTAACTGGACCTACCTCATATTTGCTCAGATGAGGGTTTCGGCCTTCATGATGTCACAACACGAAGTTTGTGAGTTTTCGCGAATTGCTGTGGGTGTGGCTAAGCGCTGTTCGCCAAGAAAACAACGCCAGTTTTGAGGGTCTAAACATGCACAGAAACTCATGAAACTTGGCACACACATCTGGCCTGGTAAAATGAGCAATATTTTATTGTTGATTGTGCTATTTTTACAAAAATGACTCAATAGCGCCCCCTAGAATTTTTAACGAAGCAGCCCCGGTTGTACGTTTAAGCAAGAACGACGAATATTTTTAGGTGTATGAGGGAGCCCAAGACCTACAAAAAAGTCTCTGGGACCCATATGCTAAAATGAACAGGAAGTGAGCTACGAATTTTTGAATGTCCCATTTTTGACGATTTTTGCACATTCACAGGGGGCAGACTTTTGCCCACTTCTCCTACACGTTTCATCTGACTGAGTTAAGACTTGACCTGGACCATGTCAAGACCTGAGCCAACGACAGGGGGAAAAATCTTGACCTTTCGAAATACTATATGATGAAGGCGGGGCATCAAAATTTGTGTTTCACACTGAAAAAGGATATGCATAATAACTCCCCGGTACATGCTCCAAAAAATCCCAAACTTGACATGTATGTTTATCGTCAAGGCCTGAAGCTATCTCTATGACAACATTCAGTTATATATGCAGCGCCACCTAGCCCTTGAGGCATAAAAAAAAAATACCCCACATACGGTATTTTGTACAAAAAATGTAAACTCATTCTAAGTGTGATAACTAAGTCATTTATGAATATTCTTTTAGTTTCCACCACTCAAAATGTTCACTGGCATCAGACTTATCCAAACATATATATATTTTTATTTATTTTTGATAGCCTCTGTGGACATTAAAAGCAATATCGTGAATGAAGGATATGCATAATAACTCCACGGTACATGCTCCAAAAAAAATCCCACACTTGACATGTATGCTTATAATCAAGGCCTGAAGGTATCTCTATGACAACATTCAGTTATAAATACAGCGCCACCTAGCCCTTGAGGCTTATATAAAAAAATAAATAAATACCCCACATACGGTATTTTGTACAAAAAATGTACACTCATTCTAAGTGTGATAACTAAGTCATTTATGAATATTCTTTTAGTTTCCACCACTCAAATTGTTCACTGGCTTCACACCGATCCAAACGTATGTACGTTTCCATTTTGTTTATTCATTTTTGATTGCCCCTTTGGACAATAAAAGTAACATTGTGCAATGAGTACAACGAGCGATGATGTGTATACACACTTTTACAAAAAAATACCAATCAGGGCAACTCATTGCCTAAAAATAAAAAAGGACGCTGATTTTTGCAGGTCTTAACAATCACCAAAACCCGTTGAGCTTGATACACACACTGGCAAAAAAATATTCTACATGTAAACGTTTATTATGCCATTTTCAAAGAAATTTTGCTTCCAATATGCCAGTACCCCAACGTGCAAGTACCCCAACGTGCAAGTACCCCAACGTGCAAGGACCCCAACGTGGCCCGGGCTGCGAGGGCCCTTTATAGCTGCTCGCAGCTCTAGTTTTATTTATTTTTGATAGCCTCTATGGACATTAAAAGCAATATCGTGAATGAAGGATATGCTTAATAACTCCACGGTACATGCTCCAAAAAAAATCCCACGCTTGACATGTATGCTTATAATCAAGGCCTGAAGGTATCTCTATGACAACATTCAGTTATAAATACAGCGCCACCGAGCCCTTGAGGCTCATATAAAAAAAAATAATAAATACCCCACATACGTTATTTTGTACAAAAAATGTACACTCATTCAAAGTGTGATAACTAAGTCATTTATGAATATTCTTTTAGTTTCCACCACTCAAATTGTTCACTGGCTTCACACCGATCCAAACGTATGTACGTTTCCATTTTGTTTTATTCATTTTTGATTGCCCCTTTGGACAATAAAAGTAACATAGTGCAATGAGCGATGATGTGTATATACACTTTTACAAAAAATACCAATCAGGGCAACTCATTGCCTAAAAATAAAAAAGGACGCTGATTTTTGCAGGTCTTAATAATCACCAAAACCCGTTGAGCTTGACACACACACTGGCAAAAAAATATTCTACATGTAAACGTTTATTATGCCATTTTCAAAGAAATTTTGCTTCCAAGATGCCAGTACCCCAACGTGCAAGGACCCCAACGTGGCCCGGGCTTCGAGGGCCCTTTATAGCTGCTCGCAGCTCTAGTTCTTCTTCTTCTTCTTCTTCTTCTTCTTCTTCTTCTTCTTCTTCTTCTTCTTCTTCTTTATTCTCCGCAAACGATCGCGATTTTGGGTACCTAAACATTCACGAAAACTCACCGAACTTTGCGCACTCTTCGGGCCCGGCGAAAAATTTGATATTATGAAGGCGTCATAACAACGCGACTCTATAGCGCCCCCTAGCGTAGAAAAATAATAACCAAGCCCGGCACGTTTGAGCTAGAGCAACGAAAATTGGCAGGCACGTGTAGCACCCCGAGACGCACAAAAAAGTCTATTGGGACCATGTAGCTAAAATGTACAGGAAATGAGCTATGAATTTTTTAATGTCCAATTTTGGCCTATTTTGGCACATTCACTGTGGTCATGCTTTTTCCCCCTTTGCAAACATTTTTCATCCAGTTGACTTCAAAATTGGCATTTATCATCTCAAGACCTGAGACAACAACTGGGCAAAAAACCTTGACTTTTTGAAATACTATATGACGGGGGCGGGGCATCAAATATTGCCTTGAAAATTTCATTTGTCCAGAAAGAGCAAATGCTTAATAACTCCCATGTTCAAGCTCCGAAAAATCTCAAACTTCTCAGAAAACGTAATAGTCACGGCCTGAAAACATCTATATGATAAAATTCAGTTATACATATAGCGCCACCTAGTGGTAACAATAAATGTCATACTTTACGTTTTTAGCTACTGTGCTGAGCTCGTTGAAGGGATCCAGTTGAAAATTGGTCAGAAAAGCTTGAAGATGTTGATCATGCCCCACACCGAATATTGTAACTTTTCGCCAAAGGGCGTGGCCGCTACGGTGACGCAAAGTCTGAAGATTTTTCGTGACAATAAAAGCTGCATTAACTTGACCGAGATGATCCTATCTTCTCAAAATTTCACACATTTGATGAGAGTCCAGCCCTAAAGACATCTACGAACTTATATTTCATCTTACTGATAGCGCCACCTAGTGGCATTTTTTTTTTCTTACAAATTTTCTTCTACGTTTTTGTCCAAACACGTTAACTGGACCTACCTCAGATTTGCTCAGATGAGGGTTTCGGCCTTCATGATGTCACAACACGAAGTTTGTGAGTTTTCGTGAATTGCTGTGGGCGTGGCTAAGCGCTGTTCGCCAAGAAAACAACGCCGGTTTTGAGGGTCTAAACATGCACAGAAACTCATGAAACTTGGCACACACATCTGGCCTGGTAAAATGAGCAATATTTTAATGTTGATTGTGCTATTTTTACAAAAATGACTCAATAGCGCCCCCTAGAAAATTTTAACGAAGCAGCCCCGGTTGTACGTTTAAGCAAGATCTACGAAAAATTGTAGGTGTATGAGGGAGCCCAAGACCTACATAAAAGTCTCTTGGACCCATATGCTAAAATGAACAGGAAGTGAGCTACGAATTTTTGAATGTCCCATTTTTGATGATTTTTGCACATTTACAGGGGGCATACTTTTGCCCACTTCTTCTCCACGTTTCATCCGACTGAGTTAAGACTTGACCTGGACAATGTCAAGACCTGAGCCAACGACAGGGGCGAAAATCTTGACTTTTGGAAATACTATATGATGAGGGCGTGGCATCAAAATTTGTGTTTCGCAATGAAAAAGGATATGCTTGATAACTCCCCGGTACATGCTCCAAAAAATCCCAAACTTGACATGTATGCTTATAATCAAGGCCTGAAAATTATCTCTATGACAACATTCAGTTATATATGCAGCGCCACCTAGCCCTTGAGGCATAAAAAAAAAATACCCCACGTACGGTATTTTGTACAAAAAATGTAAACTCATTCTAAGTGTGATAACTCAGTCATTTATGAATATTCTTTTAGTTTCCACCACTCAAAATGTTCACTGGCATCAGACTTATCCAAACATATATATATTTTTATTTATTTTTGATAGCCTCTGTGGACATTAAAAGCAATATCGTGAATGAAGGATATGCTTAATAACTCCACGATACATGCTCCAAAAAAAATCCCACACTTGACATGTATGCTTATAGTCAAGGCCTGAAGGTATCTCTATGACAACATTCAGTTATAAATACAGCGCCATCTAGCCCTTGAGGCATATTATATAAATTAAAAAAAAAAACACATACGGTATTTTGTACAAAAAATGTAAACTCATTCTAAGTGTGATAACTAAGTCATTTATGAATATTCTTTTAGTTTCCACCACTCAAATTGTTCACTGGCTTCACACCGATCCAAACGTATGTACGTTTCCATTTTGTTTTATTCATTTTTGATTGCCCCTTTGGACAATAAAAGTAACATTGTGCAATGAGTACAACGAGCGATGATGTCTATATACACTTTTACAAAAAATACCAATCAGGGCAACTCATTGCCTAAAAATAAAAAAGGACGCTGATTTTTGCAGGTCTTAACAATCACCAAAACCCGTTGAGCTTGACACAGACTGGCAAAAAAAAAATTCTACATGTAAACGTTTATTATGCCATTTTCAAAGAAATTTTGCTTCCAATATGCCAGTACCCCAACGTGCCAGTACCCTAACGTGCAAGTACCCCAACGTGCAAGGATCCCAACGTGGCCCGGGCTGCGAGGGCCCTTTATAGCTGCTCGCAGCTCTAGTTATTCTTCTTCTTCTTCTTCTTCTTCTTCTTCTTCTTTATTCTCCGCAAACGATCGCGATTTTGGGTACCTAAACATTCATGAAAACTCACCGAACTTTGCACACTCCTCAGGCCCGGCGAAAAATTTGATATTATTAAGTCGTCATAACAATGCGACTCGATAGCGCCCCCTAGCGTAGAAAAATAAAAACCAAGCCCGGCACGTTTGAGCTAGAGCAACAAAAATTGGCAGGCACGTGTAGCACCCCGAGACGCACAAAAAAGTCTATTGGGACCATGTAGCTAAAATGTACAGGAAGTGAGCTATGAATTTTTTAATGTCCAATTTTGGCCTATTTTGGCACATTCACTGTGGTCATGCTTTTTCCCCCTTTGCAAACATTTTTCATCCAATTGACTTCAAACTTGGCATTTATCATCTCAAGATCTGAGATAACAGCTGGGCAAAACATCTTGCCTTTTCATAATTCTATATGACGGGGGCGGAGCATCAAATATTGCCTTTAAAATTTCATTTGTCCAGAAAGAGCAAATGCTTAATAACTCCCATGTTCAAGCTCCAAAAAATCTCAAACTTCTCAGGCAACGTAATAGTCACGGCCTGAAAACATCTATATGATAAAATTCAGTTATACATATAGCGCCACCTAGTGGTTACAATAAATGTCATACTTTACGTTTTTAGCTACTGTGCTGAGCTTGTTGAAGGGATCCATTTGAAAATTGGTCAGAAAAGCCTTAAGATGTTGATCATGCCCCACACCGAATATTGTAACTTTTCGCCAAAGGGCGTGGCCGCTACGGTGACGCAAAGTCTGAAGATTTTTCGTGAAAATAAAAGCTGCATTAACTTGACCGAGATGATCCTATCTTCTCAAAATTTCACACATTTGATGAGAGTCCAGCCCTAAAGACATCTACTGACTTATATTTCATCTAACTGATAGCGCCACCTAGTGGCAATTTTTTTTCTTACGAATTTTCTTCTACGTTTTTCTCCAAACACGTTAACTGGACCTACCTCATATTTGCTCAGATGAGGGTTTCTGCCTTCATGATGTCACAACACGAAGTTTGTGAGTTTTCGTGAATTGCTGTGGGTGTGGCTAAGCGCTGTTCGCCAAGAAAACAACGCCAGTTTTGAGGGTCTAAACATGCACAGAAACTCATGAAACTTGGCACACACATCTGGCCTGGTAAAATGAGCAATATTTTATTGTTGATTGTGCTATTTTTACAAAAATGACTCAATAGCGCCCCCTAGAAGTTTTTAACGAAGCAGCCCCGGTTGTACGTTTAAGCAAGAACGACGAATATTTTTAGGTGTATGAGGGAGCCCAAGACCTACAAAAAAGTCTCTTGGACCCATATGCTAAAATGAACAGGAAGTGAGCTACGAATTTTTGAATGTCCCATTTTGACGATTTTTGCACATTCACAGGGGGCAGACTTTTGCCCACTTCTCCTACACATTTCATCTGACTGAGTTAAGACTTGACCTGGACCATGTCAAGACCTGAGCCAACGACAGGGGGAAAAATCTTGACCTTTCGAAATACTATATGATGAAGGCGGGGCATCAAAATTTGTGTTTCGCACTGAAAAAGGATATGCTTAATAACTCCCCGGTACATGCTCCAAAAAATCCCAAACTTGACATGTATGTTTATCGTCAAGGCCTGAAGCTATCTCTATGACAACATTCAGTTATATATGCAGCGCCACCTAGCCCTTGAGGCATAAAAAAAAATACCCCACATACGGTATTTTGTACAAAAAATGTAAACTCATTCTAAGTGTGATAACTAAGTCATTTATGAATATTCTTTTAGTTTCCACCACTCAAAATGTTCACTGGCATCAGACTTATCCAAACATATATATATTTTTATTTATTTTTGATAGCCTCTGTGGACATTAAAAGCAATATCGTGAATGAAGGATATGCTTAATAACTCCACGGTACATGCTCCAAATAAAATCCCACACTTGACATGTATGCTTATAATCAAGGCCTGAAGGTATCTCTATGACAACATTCAGTTATAAATACAGCGCCACCTAGCCCTTGAGGCATAATATATATTAAAAAAAAAAACCCACATACGGTATTTTGTACAAAAAATGAAAACTCATTCTAAGTGTGATAACTAAGTCATTTATAAATATTCTTTTAGTTTCCACCACTCAAATTGTTCACTGGCTTCACACCGATCCAAACGTATGTACGTTTCCATTTTGTGTTAGTCATTTTTGATTGCCCCTTTGGACAATAAAAGTAACATTGTGCAATGAGTACAACGAGCGATGATGTATATATACACTTTTACAAAAAATACCAATCAGGGCAACTCATTGCCTAAAAATAAATAAGGACGCTGATTTTTGCAGGTCTTAACAATCACCAAAACCCGTTGAGCTTGACACACACTGGCAAAAAAAATATTCTACATGTAAACGTTTATTATGCCATTTTCAAAGAAATTTTGCTTCCAATATGCCAGTACCCCAACGTGCCAGTACCCTAACGTGCAAGTACCCCAACGTGCAAGGACCCCAACGTGGCCCGGGCTGCGAGGGCCCTTTATAGCTGCTCGCAGCTCTAGTTAGGGCCCGAGCAGCGACCGCTGCGAGGTCCCTATTGTTTTTGTAAAAATTATTATTATTATTAGGGCCCGAGCAGCGACCGCTGCGAGGTCCCTATTGTTTTTGTAAAAATTATTATTATTATTATTATTATTAGGGCCCGAGCAGCGACCGCTGCGAGGTCCCTATTGTTTTTGTAAAAATTATTATTATTAGGGCCCGAGCAGCGACCGCTGCGAGGTCCCTATTGTTTTTGTAAAAATTATTATTATTATTATTATTATTATTATTCTTTATTATCCGCAAACGATCACGATTTTGGGTACCTAAACATTCACGAAAACTCACCAAACTTTGCACACTCCTCAGGCCCGGCGAAAAATTTGATATTATGAAGACGTCATAACAACGCGACTCTATAGCGCCCCCTAGCATAGAAAAATAAAAACCAAGCCCGGCACGTTTGAGCTAGAGCAACAAAAATTGGCAGGCACGTGTAGCACCCCGAGACGCACAAAAAAGTCTATTGGGACCATGTAGCTAGAATGTACAGGAAATGAGCTATGAATTTTTTTATGTCCAATTTTGGCCTATTTTGGCACATTCACTGTGGTCATGCTTTTTCCCCCTTTGCAAACATTTTTCATCCAATTGACTTCAAACTTGGCATTTATCATCTCAAGACCTGAGAGAACAACTGGGCAAAAAGTCTTGCCTTTTCGAAATACTATATGATGGGGGTGGGGCATCAAATATTGCCTTTAAAATTTCATTTGTCCAGAAAGAGCAAATGCTTAATAACTCCCATGTTCAAGCTCCAAAAAATCTCAAACTTCTCAGGCAATGTAATAGTCACGGCCTGAAAACATCTATATGATAAAATTCAGTTATACATATAGCGCCACCTAGTGGTTACAATAAATGTCATACTTTACGTTTTTAGCTACTGTGCTGAGCTCGTTGAAGGGATCCAGTTCAAAATTGGTCAGAAAAGCCTTAAGATGTTGATGATGCCCCACACCGAATATTGTAACTTTTCGCCAAAGAGCATGGCCGCTACGGTGACGCAAAGTCTGAAGATTTTTCGTGACAATAAAAGCTGCATTAACTTGACCGAGATGATCCTATCTTCTCAAAATTTCACACATTTGATGAGAGTCCAGCTCTAAAGACATCTACTAACTTACATTTCATCTAACTGATAGCGCCACCTAGTGGCAATTTTTTTTCTTACGAATTTTCTTCTACGTTTTTCTCCAAACACGTTAACTGGACCTACCTCATATTTGCTCAGATGAGGGTTTCGGCCTTCATGATGTCACAACACGAAGTTTGTGAGTTTTCGCGAATTGCTGTGGGCGTGGCTAAGCGCTGTTCGCCAAGAAAACAACGCCAGTTTTGAGGGTCTAAACATGCACAGAAACTCCCGAAACTTGGCACACACATCTGGCCTGGTAAAATGAGCAATATTTTATTGTTGATTGTGCTATTTTTACAAAAATGACTCAATAGCGCCCCCTCGAAATTTTTAACGAAGCAGCCCCGGTTGTACGTTTAAGCAAGAATGACGAATATTTTTAGGTGTATGAGGGAGCCCAAGACCTACAAAAAAGTCTCTTGTACCCATATGCTAAAATGAACAGGAAGTGAGCTACGAATTTTTGAATGTCCCATTTTTGACGATTTTTGCACATTCACAGGGGGCAGACTTTTGCCCACTTCTCCTACACGTTTCATCCGACTGAGTTAAGACTTGGCCTGGACCATGTCAAGACCTGAGCCAACGACAGGGGGGAAAATTTTGACTTTTCGAAATACTATATGATGAGGGCGGGGCATCAAAATTTGTGTTTCGCAATGAAAAAGGATATGCTTGATAACTCCCCGGTACATGCTCCAAAAAATCCCAAACTTGACATGTATGTTTATCGTCAAGGCCTGAAGTTATCTCTATGACAACATTCAGTTATATATGCAGCGCCACCTAGCCCTTGAGGCATGAAAAAAAAATACCCCACATACGGTATTTTGTACAAAAAATGTAAACTCATTCTAAGTGTGATAACGAAGTCATTTATGAATATTCTTTTAGTTTCCACCACTCAAAATGTTCACTGGCATCAGACTTATCCAAACATATATATATTTTTATTTATTTTTGATAGCCTCTATGGACATTAAAAGCAATATCGTGAATGAAGGATATGCTTAATAACTCCACGGTACATGCTCCAAAAAAAATCCCACACTTGACATGTATGCTTATAATCAAGGCCTGAAGGTATCTCTATGACAACATTCAGTTATAAATACAGCGCCACCTAGCCCTTGAGGCTTATATAAAAAAAAAATAAAAATACCCCACATACGGTATTTTGTACAAAAAAAATTTACACTCATTCTAAGTGTGATAACTAAGTCATTTATGAATATTCTTTTAGTTTCCACCACTCAAATTGTTCACTGGCTTGACACCGATCCAAACGTATGTACGTTTCCATTTTGTTTTATTCATTTTTGATTGCCCCTTTGGACAATAAAAGTAACATTGTGCAATGAGTACAACGAGCGATGATGTGTATATACACTTTTACAAAAAAATACCAATCAGGGCAACTCATTGCCTAAAAATAAAAAAGGACGCTGATTTTTGCAGGTCTTAACAATCACCAAAACCCGTTGAGCTTGACACACACACTGGCAAAAAAATATTCTACATGTAAACGTTTATTATGCCATTTTCAAAGAAATTTTGCTTCCAATATGCCAGTACCCCAATGTGCCAGTACCCCAACATGCAAGTACCACAACGTGCAAGGACCCCAACGTGGCCCGGGCTGCGAGGGCCCTTTATAGCTGCTCGCAGCTCTAGTTAGGGCCCGAGCAGCGACCGCTGCGAGGTCCCTATTGTTTTTGTAAAAATTATTATTATTATTATTATTATTATTATTATTAGGGCCCGAGCAGCGACCGCTGCGAGGTCCCTATTGTTTTTCGTTCGAATTATTATTATTATTATTATTATTAGGGCCCGAGCAGCGACCGCTGCGAGGTCCCTATTGTTTTTGTAAAAATTATTATTAGGGCCCGAGCAGCGACCGCTGCGAGGTCCCTATTGTTTTTGTAAAAATTATTATTATTAGGGCCCGAGCAGCGACCGCTGCGAGGTCCCTATTGTTTTTCGTTCGAATTATTATTATTATTATTATTATTATTCTTCTTCTTCTTCTTCTTCTTCTCCGTAAACGATCGCATTTTTGAGTACCTAAACATTCACGAAAACTCACCAAACTTTGCACACTCCTCAGGCCCGGCGAAAAATTTGATATTATGAAGTCGTCATAACAACGCGACTCTATAGCGCCCCCTAGCGTAGAAAAATAAAAACCAAGCCTGGCACGTTTGAGCTAGAGCAACGAAAATTGGCAGACACGTGTAGCACCCCGAGACGCACAAAAAAGTCTATTGGGACCATGTAGCTAAAATGTACAGGAAATGAGCTATGAATTTTTTTATGTCCAATTTTGGCCTATTTTGGCACATTCACTGTGGTCATGCTTTTTCCCCCTCTGCAAACATTTTTCATCCAATTCACATCAAACTTGGCATTTATCATCTCAAGACCTGAGAGAACAACTGGGCAAAAAGTCTTGCCTTTTTGAAATACTATATGATGGGGGCGGGGCATCAAATATTGTCTTTAAAATTTCATTTGTCCAGAAAGAGCAAATGCTTAATAACTCCCATGTTCAAGCTCCAAAAAATCTCAAACTTCTCAGGCAACGTAATAGTCACGGCCTGAAAACATCTATATGATAAAATTCAGTTATACATATAGCGCCACCTAGTGGTGACAATAAATGTCATACTTTACGTTTTTAGCTACTGCGCTGAGCTCGTTGAAGGGATCCAGTTGAAAGTTGGTCAGAAAAGCCTTAAGATGTTGATCATGCCCAACACCGAATATTGTAACTTTTCGCCAAAGGGCGTGGCCGCTACGGTGCCGCAAAGTCTGAAGATTTTTCGTGACAATAAAAGCTGCATGAACTTGACCGAGATGATCCTATCTTCTCAAAATTTCACACATTTGATGAGAGTCCAGCCCTAAAGACATCTACGAACTTATATTTCATCTTACTGATAGCGCCACCTAGTGGCAATTTTTTTTCTTACGAATTTTCTTGTACATTTTTTCTCCAAACACGTTAACTGGACCAACCTCATATTTGCTCAGATGAGGGTTTCGGCCTTCATGATGTCACAACACGAAGTTTGTGAGTTTTCGCGAATCGCTGTGGGCGTGGCTAAGCACTGTTCGCCAAGAAAACAACGCCAGTTTTGAGGTTCTAAACATGCGCAGAAACTCATGAAACTTGGCACACACATCTGGCCTGGTAAAATGAACAATATTTTATTGTTGATTGTGCTATTTTTACAAAAATGACTCAATAGCGCCCCCTAGAAATTTTTAACGAAGCAGCCCCGATTGTATGTTTAAGCAAGATCTACGAAAATTTTTACGTGTATGAGGGAGCCAAAGACCTACAAAAAAGTCTCTTGGACCCATATGCTAAAATGAACAGGAAGTGAGCTACGAATTTTTGAATGTCCCATTTTTTACGATTTTTGCACATTTTCAGAGGGCATACTTTTGCCCACTTCTCCTACACGTTTTATCCGACTGACTTATGACTTGACCTGGACCATGCCAAGACCTGAGCCAACAACAGACGGAAAAATCTTGACTTTTGGAAATACTATATGATGAGGGCGGGGCATCAAAATTTGTGTTTCGCACTGAAAAAGGATATGCTTAATAACTCCCCGATACATGCTCCAAAAAATCCCAAACTTGACATGTATGTTTATCGTCAAGGCCTGAAGGTATCTCTATGACAACATTCAGTTATATATGCAGCGCCACCTAGCCCTTGAGGCATGAAAAAAAAATACCCCACTTACGGTATTTTGTACAAAAAATGTAAACTCATTCTAAGTGTGATAACTAAGTCATTTAGGAATATTCTTTTACCTTCCACCACTCAAAATATTCACTGGCATCAGACCTAACCAAACATACATATTTTTGTTATTTAGTTTTATGTATTTTTGATAGCCTCTATGGACATTAAAAGCAATATCGTGAATGAAGGCTATGCTTAATAACTCCCAGGTACATGCTCCAAAAAATCCCATATTTGAAATGTATATTTAGAGTCAAGGCCTGAAGGTATCTCTATGACAAAATTCAGTTATAAATACAGCGCCACCTAGTCCTTGAGGCATAAAAAAAAATGCCTCACTTACGGTATTTTTGCAAAAATTGTAAACTCATTGTAAGTGTGATAACTAAGTCATTTATGAATATTCTTTTACTTTCCACAACTCAATATGTTCACTGGTATCAGACCGATCCAAACATATGTATTTTTTATTTATTTTTATTTTTTATTTTTATCGCCTCTATGGACAATAAAAGCAACATTGTGCAATGAGTACGAGCGATAATGTGTGTATATATACTTTTACGAAAAATACCAATCAGAGCAACTCATTGCCTAAAAATAAAAAAAAAGACGCTGATTTTTGCAGATCTTAACAATCACCAAAACCCATTGAGCTTGACACACTCATCACACCTGGCAAAAAAAAAAAAAAAAGTCCACATGTTTATCATGCCATTTTCAAAGAAATTCTGCTTCCAATGTGCCAGTACCCCAATGTGCAAGTTCCCCAACGTGCAAGTACCCCAACGTGCAAGGACCCCAATGTGGTCCGGGCTGCGAGGGCCCTTTATAGCTGCTCGCAGCTCTAGTTATTATTATTATTCTTCTTCTTCTTTATTCTCCGCAAACGATCGCGATTTTGGGTACCTAAACATTCACGAAAACTCACCGAACTTTGCACACTCCTCAGGCCCGGCGAAAAATTTGATATTATTAAGTCGTCATAACAATGCGACTCGATAGCGCCCCCTAGCGTAGAAAAATAAAAACCAAGCCCGGCACGTTTGAGCTAGAGCAACAAAAATTGGCAGGCACGTGTAGCACCCCGAGACGCACAAAAAATTATATTGGGACCATGTAGCTAAAATGTACAGGAAGTGAGCTATGAATTTTTTAATGTCCAATTTTGGCCTATTTTGGCACATTCACTGTGGTCATGCTTTTTCCCCCTTTGCAAACATTTTTCATCCAATTGACTTCAAACTTGGCATTTATCATCTCAAGACCTGAGAGAACAACTGGGCAAAACATCTTGCCTTTTTGAAATACTATATGACGGGGGCGGGGCATCAAATATTGCCTTTAGAATTTCATTTGTCTAGAAAGAGCAAATGCTTAATAACTCCCATGTTCAAGCTCCAAAAAATCTCAAACTTCTCAGGCAACGTAATAGTCACGGCCTGAAAACATCTATATGATAAAATTCAGTTATACATATACTGGCCTGGTAAAATGAGCAATATTTTATTGTTGATTGTGCTATTTTTACAAAAATGACTCAATAGCGCCCCCTCGAAATTTTTAACGAAGCAGCCCCAGTTGTACGTTTAAGCAAGAACGCCGAATATTTTTAGGTGTATGAGGGAGCCCAAGACCTACATAAAAGTCTCTTGGACCCATATGCTAAAATGAACAGGAAGTGAGCTACGCATTTTTGAATGTCCCATTTTTGATGATTTTTGCACATTTACAGGGGGCATACTTTTGCCCACTTCTTCTCCACGTTTCATCCGACTGAGTTAAGACTTGACCTGGACAATGTCAAGACCTGAGCCAACGACAGGGGGGAAAATCTTGACTTTTCGAAATACTATATGATGAGGGCGTGGCATCAAAATTTGTGTTTCGCAATGAAAAAGGATATGCTTGATAACTCCCCGGTACATGCTCCAAAAAATCCCAAACTTGACATGTATGTTTATCGTCAAGGCCTGAAGTTATCTCTATGACAACATTCAGTTATATATGCAGCGCCACCTAGCCCTTGAGGCATGAAAATAAAATACCCCACATACGGTATTTTGTACAAAAAATGTAAACTCATTCTAAGTGTGATAACTCAGTCATTTATGAATATTCTTTTAGTTTCCACCACTCAAAATGTTCACTGGCATCAGACTTATCCAAACATATATATATTTTTATTTATTTTTGATAGCCTCTATGGACATTAAAAGCAATATCGTGAATGAAGGATATGCTTAATAACTCCACGGTACATGCTCCAAAAAAAATCCCACACTTGACATGTATGCTTATAATCAAGGCCTGAAGGTATCTCTATGACAACATTCAGTTATAAATACAGCGCCACCTAGCCATTGAGGCTTATATAAAAAAAAATTAAAAAAATACCCCACATACGGTATTTTGTACAAAAAATGTACACTCATTCTAAGTGTGATAACGAAGTCATTTATGAATATTCTTTTAGTTTCCACCACTCAAATTGTTCACTGGCTTCACACCGATCCAAACGTATGTACGTTTCCATTTTGTTTTATTCATTTTTGATTGCCCCTTTGGACAATAAAAGTAAACATTGTGCAATGAGTACAACGAGCGATGATGTGTATATACACTTTTACAAAAATATACCAATCAGGGCAACTCATTGCCTAAAAATAAAAAAGGACGCTGATTTTTGCAGGTCTTAACAATCACCAAAACCCGTTGAGCTTGATACACACACTGGCAAAAAAAATATTCTACATGTAAACGTTTATTATGCCATTTTCAAAGAAATTTTGCTTCCAATATGCCAGTACCCCAACGTGCCAGTACCCCAACGTGCAAGTACCCCAACGTGCAAGGACCCCAACGTGGCCCGGGCTGCGAGGGCCCTTTATAGCTGCTCGCAGCTCTAGTTATTATTAGGGCCCGAGCAGCGACCGCTGCGAGGTCCCTATTGTTTTTGTAAAAATTCTTCTTCTTCTTCTTCTTCTTCTTCTTCTTCTTCTTCTTTATTCTCCGCAAACGATCGCGATTTTGGGTACCTAAACATTCACGAAAACTCACCGAACTTTGCACACTCCTCAGGCCCGGCGAAAAATTTGATATTATTAAGTCGTCATAACAATGCGACTCGATAGCGCCCCCTAGCGTAGAAAAATAAAAACCAAGCCCGGCACGTTTGAGCTAGAGCAACAAAAATTGGCAGGCACGTGTAGCACCCCGAGACGCACAAAAAAGTCTATTGGGACCATGTAGCTAAAATGTACAGGAAGTGAGCTATGAATTTTTTTATGTCCAATTTTGGCCTATTTTGGCACATTCACTGTGGTCATGCTTTTTCCCCCTTTGCAAACATTTTTCATCCAATTGACTTCAAACTTGGCATTTATCATCTCAAGACCTGAGAGAAAAACTGGGCAAAACATCTTGCCTTTTTGAAATACTATATGACGGGGGCGGGGCATCAAATATTGCCTTTAAAATTTCATTTGTCCAGAAAGAGCAAATGCTTAATAACTCCCATGTTCAAGCTCCAAAAAATCTCAAACTTCTCAGGCAACGTAATAGTCACGGCCTGAAAACATCTATATGATAAAATTCAGTTATACATATAGCGCCACCTAGTGGTTACAATAAATGTCATACTTTACATTTTTAGCTACTGTGCTGAGCTTGTTGAAGGGATCCATTTGAAAATTGGTCAGAAAAGGCTTAAGATGTTGATCATGCCCCACACCGAATATTGTAACTTTTCGCCAAAGGGCGTGGCCGCTACGGTGACGCAAAATCTGAAGATTTTTCGTGAAAATAAAAGCTGCATTAACTTGACCGAGATGATCCTATCTTCTCAAAATTTCACACATTTGATGAGAGTCCTGCCCTAAAGACATCTACTGACTTATATTTCATCTAACTGATAGCGCCACCTAGTGGCAATTTTTTTTATTACGAATTTTCTTCTACGTTTTTCTCCAAACACGTTAACTGGACCTACCTCATATTTGCTCAGATGAGGGTTTCGGCCTTCATGATGTCACAACACGAAGTTTGTGAGTTTTCGCGAATTGCTGTGGGTGTGGCTAAGCGCTGTTCGCCAAGAAAACAACGCCAGTTTTGAGGGTCTAAACATGCACAGAAACTCATGAAACTTGGCACACACATCTGGCCTGGTAAAATGAGCAATATTTTATTGTTGATTGTGCTATTTTTACAAAAATGACTCAATAGCGCCCCCTAGAAGTTTTTAACGAAGCAGCCCCGGTTGTACGTTTAAGAAAGAACGACGAATATTTTTAGGTGTATGAGGGAGCCCAAGACCTACAAAAAAGTCTCTTGGACCCATATGCTAAAATGAACAGGAAGTGAGCTACGAATTTTTTAATGTCCCATTTTTGACAATTTTTGCACATTCACAGGGCGCAGACTTTTGCCCACTTCTCCTACACGTTTCATCTGACTGAGTTAAGACTTGACCTGGACCATGTCAAGACCTGAGCCAACGACAGGGGGAAAAATCTTGACCTTTCGAAATACTATATGATGAAGGCGGGGCATCAAAATTTGTGTTTCGCACGGAAAAAGGATATGCTTAATAACTCCCCGGTACATGCTCCAAAAAATCCCAAACTTGACATGTATGTTTATCGTCAAGGCCTGAAGCTATCTCTATGACAACATTCAGTTATATATGCAGCGCCACCTAGCCCTTGAGGCATAAAAAAAAAATACCCCACATACGGTATTTTGTACAAAAAATGTAAACTCATTCTAAGTGTGATGACTAAGTCATTTATGAATATTCTTTTAGTTTCCACCACTCAAATTGTTCACTGGCTTCACACCGATCCAAACGTATGTACGTTTCCATTTTGTTTTATTCATTTTTGATTGCCCCTTTGGACAATAAAAGTAACATTGTGCAATGAGTACAACGAGCGATGATGTATATATACACTTTTACAAAAAATATCAATCAGGGCAACTCATTGCCTAAAAATAAAAAAGGACGCTGATTTTTGCAGGTCTTAACAATCACCAAAACCTGTTGAGCTTGACACACACTGGCAAAAAAAATATTCTACATGTAAACGTTTATTATGCCATTTTCAAAGAAATTTTGCTTCCAATATGCCAGTACCCCAACGTGCCAGTACCCCAACGTGCCAGTACCCTAACGTGCAAGTACCCCAACGTGCAAGGACTCCAACGTGGCCCGGGCTGCGAGGGCCCTTTATAGCTGCTCGCAGCTCTAGTTATTAGGGCCCGAGCAGCGACCGCTGCGAGGTCCCTATTGTTTTTGTAAAAATTATTATTATTATTATTATTATTAGGGCCCGAGCAGCGACCGCTGCGAGGTCCCTCTTGTTTTTGTAAGAATTATTATTATTCTTCTTCTTCTTCTTCTCCGTAAACGATCGCATTTTTGAGGGCCTAAACATTTACGAAAACTCACCAAACTTTGCAGTCTCTTCGGGCCCGGCGAAAAATTTGATATTATGTAGTTGTCATAACAACGCGACTCTATAGCGCCACCTAGCGTAGAAAAATAAAAACCAATCCCGGCCCGTTTGAGCTAGAGCTACGAAAATTGGCAGGCACGTGTAGCACTACGAGACGCACAAAAAAGTCAGTGGAAGCCATTTCCTAAAATGTACAGGAAGTGAGCTATGAATTTTTTAATGTCCAATTTTGGCCTATTTTGGCACATTCACTGTGGTCATACTTTTTCCCCCTATGCAAACATTTTTCATCCCATTGACTTTAAACTTGGCATTTATCATCTCAAGACTTAAGAGAAAAACTAGGCAAAAAATCTTGCGTTTTCGAAATACTATATGACGGGGGCGGGGCATCAAATATTGCCTTTAAAATTTCATTTGTCCAGAAAGAGCAAATGCTGAATAACTCCCATGTACAAGCTCCAAAAAATCTCAAACTTCTCAGGCAACGTAATAGTCACGGCCTGAAAACACCTATATGAAAAAATTCAGTTATACATATAGCGCCACCTAGTGGTTACAATAAATGTCATACTTTACGTTTTTAGCTACTGTGCTGAGCTCGTTGAAGGGATCCAGTTGAAAATTGGTCAGAAAAGCCTTAAGATGTTGGTGATGCCCCACACCGAATATTGTAACTTTTCGCCAAAGGGCGTGGCCGCTACGGTGACGCAAAGTCTGAAGATTTTTCGTGACAATAAAAGCTGCATGAACTTGACCGAGATGATCCTATCTTCTCAAAATTTCACACATTTGATGAGAGTCCAGCCCTAAAGACATCTACGAACTTATATTTCATCTAACTGATAGCGCCACCTAGTGGCAATTTTTTTTCTTACGAATTTTCTTGTACATTTTTCTCCAAACACGTTAACTGGACCAACCTCATATTTGCTCAGATGGGGGTTTCGGCCTTCATGATGTCACAACACGAAGTATTGTGAGTTTTCGCGAATCGCTGTGGGCGTGGCTAAGCACTGTTCGCCAAGAAAACAACGCTAGTTTTGATGGTCTAAACATGCGCAGAAACTCATGAAACTTGGCACACACATCTGGCCTGGCAAAATGAGCAATATTTTATCATGTATTGTCCTATTTTTACAAAAATGACTCAATAGCGCCCCCTAGAAATTTTTAACGAAGCAGCCCCGATTGTACGTTTAAGCAAGATCTACGAAAATTTTTAGGTGTATGAGGGAGTCCAAGACCTACAAAAAAGTCTCTTGGACCCATGTGCTAAAATGAACAGGAAGTGAGCTATGAATTTTTGAATGTCCCATTTTTGACGATTTTTGCACATTTTCAGGGGGCATACTTTTGCCCACTTCTCCTACACATTTCATCCGACTGACTTTAGACTTGACCTGGACCATGTCAAGACCTGAGCCAACTACAGGCAGAAAAATCTTGACTTTTGGAAATACTATATGATGAGGGCGGGGCATCAAATTTTGTGTTTCGCACCGAAAAAGGATATGCTTAATAACTCCCCGGTACATGCTCCAAAAAATCCCAAACTTGACATGTATGTTTATAGTCAAACCCTGAAGGTATCTCTATGACAAAATTCAGTTATATATGCAGCGCCACCTAGCCCTTCAGGCGTGAAAAAAAAATACCCCACATACGGTATTTTGTACAAAAAATGTCAACTCATTCTAAGTGTGATAACTCCCATGTTCAAGCTCCAAAAAATCTCAAACTTCTCAGGCAACGTAATAGTCACGGCCTGAAAGCATCTATATGATAAAATTCAGTTATACATATAGCGCCACCTAGTGGTAACAATAAATGTCATACTTTACGTTTTTAGCTACTGTGCCGAGCTCGTTGAAGGGATCCAGTTGAAAATTGGTCAGAAAAGCCTTAAGATGTTGATCATGCCCCACACCGAATATTGTAACTTTTCGCCAAAGGGCGTGGCCGCTACGGTGACGCAAAGTCCGAAAATTTTTCGTGACAATAAAAGCTGCATGAACTTGACCCAGATGATCCTATCTTCTCAAAATTTCACACATTTGATGAGAGTCCAGCCCTTAAGACATCTACGAACTTATATTTCATCTCACTGATAGCGCCACCTAGTGGCAATTTTTTTTCTTACGAATTTTCTTGTACATTTTTCTCCAAACACGTTAACTGGACCAACCTCATATTTGCTCAGATGAGGGTTTCGGCCTTCATGATGTCACAACACGAAGTTTGTGAGTTTTCGCGAATCGCTGTGGCCGTGGCTAAGCACTGTTCGCCAAGAAAACAACGCCAGTTTTGAGGGTCTAAACATGCGCAGAAACTCATGAAACTTGGCACACACATCTGGCCTGGTAAAATGAACAATATTTTATTGTTGATTGTACTATTTTTACAAAAATGACTCAATAGCGCCCCCTAGAAATTTTTAACGAAGCAGCCCCGATTCTACGTTTAAGCAAGATCTACGAAAATTTTTACGTGTATGAGGGAGCCAAAGACCTACAAAAAAGTCTCTTGGACCCATATGCTAAAATGAACAGGAAGTGAGGTACGAATTTTTGAATGTCCCATTTTTGACGATTTTTGCACATTTTCAGGGGGCATACTTTTGCCCACTTCTCCTACATGTTTTATCCGACTGACTTATGACTTGACCTGGACCATGCCAAGACCTGAGCCAACAACAGACGGAAAAATCTTGACTTTTGGAAATACTATATGATGAGCGCGGGGCATCAAAATTTGTGTTTCGCACTGAAAAAGGATATGCTTAATAACTCCCCGATACATGCTCCAAAAAATCCCAAACTTGACATGTATGTTTATCGTCAAGGCCTGAAGGTATCTCTATGACAACATTCAGTTATATATGCAGCGCCACCTCGCCCTTGAGGCAAAACAAAAAAATACCCCACATACGGTATTTTGTACAAAAAATGTAAACTCATTCTAAGTGTGATAACTAAGTCATTTATGAATATTCTTTTACTTTCCACCACTCAAAATGTTCACTGGCATTAGACTTATCCAAACATGTACTTTTTTATTTATTTTTGATAGCCTCTAATGGACATTAAAAGCAATATCGTGAATGAAGGATATGCTTAATAACTCCACGGTACATGCTCCAAAAAAATCCCACACTTGACATGTATGTTTAGAGTCAAGGCTTGAAGGTATCCCTATGACAACATTCCATTATATATACAGCGCCACCTAGCCCTAGAGGCATAAAAAAAAATACACCAACTTAACGGTATTTTTACAAAAAAAAAAAAATCCACATGTCAAGGTTTATCATGCCATTTTCAAAGAAATTCTGCTTCCAATGTGCCGTACCTAAACTTGCCAGTACCCCAACGTGCCAGTACCCCAACGTGCAAGTACCCCAACGTGCAAGTACCCCAACGTCGCCCGGGCTGCGAGGGCCCTTTATAGCTGCTCGCAGCTCTAGTTATTCTTCTTCTTCTTCTTTTTCTTTGTTATTATTCTTTTCCGCAAACAACCACATTTTTGAGGCACTAAACATGAACGAAAACTCACCAAACTTTACACGCAGATCGGGCCTGGCGAAAAATTTGATATTTTAAAGTCGCCATACATGATAACAGAAAAATGGCTCTGTAGCGCCACCTACATAGGTTAAACGGATCCCTGTCCCGCTACGATTGTCCGACGGCTATGAAAATTGTGTGGCACCTGTAGCACATCCCAATGAACAAAAACCTCTTTGAAGTGTGTACCCTAAAGTAGACAGAAAGTGAGGTATGAGTATTTAAATGTCCAATTTTTGCCAATTTTTGCACATTTACAGGGGTCATACTTTTGCCCGCTTCTCCTACACGGTTAACCCGATTGACTTCAAACTTGGGCTGTACCATCTCAACACCTGGGACAACATCATGGTACAAAATCAAAAGTTTTTGACATACTATATGACGGTGGCGGGGCATCAAATTTACAGTTTCAAAATTCTTACTTAACGAAGCATTGCCGGTGGTACGTTTAACCTAGAGCTATGAAAATTGGTACACATATGTAACAGACTATGATCTACAAAAAAGCCTGTTGGTGCCATATGCTAAACCTAACAGGAAGTCCGCCAGAGGCGAGGCATCAAATTTTGTGTTTCAAAATTCTAACTTAATGAAGCATTCCCGGCTGTACATTTCACCTCGAGTTACCAAAATTTGAAGACATATGTAACAGCCCTCAAGGTACAAAAAACTCTTTTTGACCATATGCTAAACCGAACAGGAAGTCCGCCATTTTGCTTTACTTTGGAACGTGTTGCCATTTTTTGGGCCATTTCATAGGGGTCTTATTTTAACGAACTCCTCCTACAGAGTTTATCCGATCATCTCCAAACTTGGTGTGATTCATCTTAAGATGTTGAAGATGAAAAGTTATTGAAAGCTTTTTATTTCGTCGCACGCTGTTGCCGTGGCATGCACAGTTTGCAAAGGAAAAAATTCCTTCTTAATGAAGCATTCCCAGTTGTACGAAGCAGCTAGAGCTACGAAAATTTGGAGACAAATGTAACAGCCCACGATGTACAAAAAAGGCTCCTGGTGCCATGTGCTAGGGGCCGGGCATCACATTTTGAGCTAAAAAAACTCCTCTTAACGAAGCATTCCCGGTTGTACGTTTCACCTAGCGCTATGATAATTTAGAGGCATACATAAGAGCCCACGATGTACAAAAAAGTCTCTTGGAGCCATCTGCTAAACCAAACAGGAAGTCCGCCATTTTGATTTACGTTGGGATTTGTAGCCATTTTTTGTGGCCTTTTTTAGGGTCATATTTTAACGAACACCTCCTACAAAATTTATCCGACTGTCTTCAAACTTGGTGTGCTTCATCTTAAGATGTTTAAGATGCAAAGTTATCGAAAGTTATTTATTTTGTCGCACGCCGTTGTCATGGCGATGCATTGTTTGCCAAGTAAAATGCTGCTTTTTTTTGGTCTAAACGTGCAAAAACTCATGAAACTTTACACACACATCAGGCTTGTCATAAGCATGAATATTTTAGAGATTTCTTATTCAATTTGCAATAAATGGTTCAATAGCACCCTCTAGACATTTTTATGAAGCTTTTGCAAATGTTTTGTATTTTATGATTCAGCTAGATTTGTAAAAATTGGGATACCTATCAGCCTAAGACTTACAAAAAGGTTTCTAAAGCCATATGCTGAATCAAACAGGAAGTCTGCCATTTTTTGGGGCCTTTTATAGGGGTCATATTTTCAACAGAACTTATCAGATCGTCTTCATTCTTTGGCGTGTTTCATCTTAAGATATTTAAGATGAAAAGTTATTGAATTTTTTTATTTTGTCACACGCCTTTGCTGTAGCCATGCATTGTTTGTGAAGAAAAATGCTTTTTTGAGAGTCTAAATATGGGCGAAAACTCACAAAACTTTGCACACACACCAGACCTGTCTGGAACATGAATATTTTATTTAGAGATTTGTTGTGCAATTTGTAATAAATTGCTCAATAGCGCCCTCTAGACATTTTTGTGAAGTCTTTCCAATTATATGATTCAGCTAGATGTGTTTATATTGGCAGGCATGCCTAATATATTCAAAAAGTATTCTATATAGCCATGTGCCAATCCATTTTGATTTTATTTTGTTAATTGTGCATCATTTTTGGCCTTTCCATGAAACTTTACAAACACAAAGCCGGGCAAAAACGTTTACAATTTAGATGGTTTCCTATTTGACAGTACCCCAACATGCCAGGACCCCGACGTGCAAATACCCCAACGTGGCCCGGGTTGCGAGGGCCCTTTATAGCTGCTTGCAGCTCTAGTTATTATTATTATTCTTCTTCTTCTTTATTCTCCGCAAACGATCGCGATTTTGGGTACCTAAACATTCACGAAAACTCACCGAACTTTGCAGATTCCTCAGGCCCGGCGAAAAATTTGATATTATGAAGTCGTCATAACAATGCGACTCGATAGCGCCCCCTAGCGTAGAAAAATAAAAACCAAGCCCGGCACGTTTGAGCTAGAGCAACAAAAATTGGCAGGCACGTGTAGCACCCCGAGACGCACAAAAAAGTCTATTAGGACCATGTAGCTAAAATGTACAGGAAGTGAGCTATGAATTTTTTTATGTCCAATTTTGGCCTATTTTGGCACATTCACTGTGGTCATGCTTTTTCCCCCTTTGCAAACATTTTTCATCCAATTGACTTCAAACTTGGCATTTATCATCTCAAGACCTGAGAGAACAACTGGGCAAAACATCTTGCCTTTTCGAAATACTATATGACGGGGGCGGGGCATCAAATATTGCCTTTAAAATTTCATTTGTCCAGAAAGAGCAAATGCTTAATAACTCCCATGTACAAGCTCCAAAAAATCTCAAACTTCTCAGGCAACGTAATAGTCACGGCCTGAAAACATCTATATGAAAAAATTCAGTTATACATATAGCGCCACCTAGTGGTTACAATAAATGTCATACTTTACGTTTTTAGCTACTGTGCTGAGCTCGTTGAAGGGATCCAGTTGAAAATTGGTCAGAAAAGCCTTAAGATGTTGATGATGCCCCACACCGAATATTGTAACTTTTCGCCAAAGGGCGTGGCCGCTACGGTGACGCAAAGTCTGAAGATTTTTCGTGAAAATAAAAGCTGCATTAACTTGACCGAGATGATCCTATCTTCTCAAAATTTCACACATTTGATGAGAGTCCAGCTCTAAAGACATCTACTAACTTACATTTCATCTAACTGATAGCGCCACCTAGTGGCAATTTTTTTTCTTACGAATTTTCTTCTACGTTTTTCTCCAAACACGTTAACTGGACCTACCTCATATTTGCTCAGATGAGGGTTTCGGCCTTCATGATGTCACAACACGAAGTTTGTGAGTTTTCGCGAATTGCTGTGGGCGTGGCTAAGCGCTGTTCGCCAAGAAAACAACGCCAGTTTTGAGGGTCTAAACATGCACAGAAACTCCTGAAACTTGGCACACACATCTGGCCTGGTAAAATGAGCAATATTTTATTGTTGATTGTGCTATTTTTACAAAAATGACTCAATAGCGCCCCCTAGACGTTTTTAACGAAGCAGCCCCGGTTGTACGTTTAAGCAAGAACGACGAATATTTTTAGGTGTATGAGGGAGCCCAAGACCTACAAAAAAGTCTCTTGGACCCATATGCTAAAATGAACAGGAAGTGAGCTACGAATTTTTGAATGTCCCATTTTTGACAATTTTTGCACATTCACAGGGAGCAGACTTTTGCCCACTTCTCCTACACGTTTCATCTGACTGAGTTAAGACTTGACCTGGACCATGTCAAGACCTGAGCCAACGACAGGGGGAAAAATCTTGACCTTTCGAAATACTATATGATGAAGGCGGGGCATCAAAATTTGTGTTTAGCACTGAAAAAGGATATGCTTAATAACTCCCCGGTACATGCTCCAAAAAATCCCAAACTTGACATGTATGTTTATCGTCAAGGCCTGAAGCTATCTCTATGACAACATTCAGTTATATATGCAGCGCCACCTAGCCCTTGAGGCATGAAAAAAAAATACCCCACATACGGTATTTTGTACAAAAAATGTAAACTCATTCTAAGTGTGATAACTAAGTCATTTATGAATATTCTTTTAGTTCCCACCACTCAAAATGTTCACTGGCATCAGACTTATCCAAACATATATATATTTTTATTTATTTTTGATAGCCTCTGTGGACATTAAAAGCAATATCGTGAATGAAGGATATGCTTAATAACTCCACGGTACATGCTCCAAAAAAAATCCCACACTTGACATGTATGCTTATAATCAAGGCCTGAAGGTATCTCTATGACAACATTCAGTTATAAATACAGCGCCACCTAGCCGTTGAGGCTTATATAAAAAAAATTAAAAAAAATACCCCACATACGGTATTTTGTACAAAAAATGTACACTCATTCTAAGTGTGATAACGAAGTCATTTATGAATATTCTTTTAGTTTCCACCACTCAAATTGTTCACTGGCTTCACACCGATCCAAACGTATGTACGTTTCCATTTTGTTTTATTCATTTTTGATTGCCCCTTTGGACAATAAAAGTAAACATTGTGCAATGAGTACAACGAGCGATGATGTGTATATACACTTTTACAAAAAAATACCAATCAGGTCAACTCATTGCCTAAAAATAAATAAAGACGCTGATTTTTGCAGGTCTTAACAATCACCAAAATCCGTTGAGCTTGACAGACACTGGCAAAAAAAATATTCTACATGTAAACGTTTATTATGCCATTTTCAAAGAAATTTTGCTTCCAATATGCCAGTAACCCAACGTGCCAGTACCCCAACGTGCAAGTACCCCAACGTGCAAGGACCCCAACGTGGCCCGGGCTGCGAGGGCCCTTTATAGCTGCTCGCAGCTCTAGTTATTATTATTCTTCTTCTTCTTTATTCTCCGCAAACAATCGCGATTTTGGGTACCTAAATATTCACGAAAACTCACCGAACTTTGCACACTCCTCAGGTCCGGCGAAAAATTTGATATTATGAAGTCGTTATAACAACGCGACTCTATAGCGCCCCCTAGCATAGAAAAATAAAAACCAAGCCCGGCACGTTTGAGCTAGAGCAACGAAAATTGGCAGGCACGTGTAGCACCCCGAGACGCACAAAAAAGTCTATTGGGACCATGTAGCTAAAATGTACAGGAAGTGAGCTATGAATTTTTTAATGTCCAATTTTGGCCTATTTTGGCACATTCACTGTGGTCATGCTTTTTCCCCCTATGCAAACATTTTTCATCCCATTGACTTCAAACTTGGCATTTATCATCTCAAGACCTAAGAGAACAGCTGGGCAAAAAGTCTTGCCTTTTCGAAATACTATATGACGGGGGCGGGGCATCAAATATTGCCTTTAAAATTTCATTTGTCCAGAAAGAGCAAATGCTGAATAACTCCCATGTACAAGCTCCAAAAAATCTCAAACTTCTCAGGCAACGTAATAGTCACGGCCTAAAAACATCTATATGACAAAATTCAGTTCTACATATAGCGCCACCTAGTGGTTACAATAAATGTCATACTTTACGTTTTTAGCTACTGTGCTGAGCTCGTTGAAGGGATCCAGTTGAAAATTGGTCAGAAAAGCCTTAAGATGTTGATGATGCCCCACACCGAATATTGTAACTTTTCGCCAAAGGGCGTGGCCGCTACGGTGACGCAAAGTCTGAAGATTTTTCGTGACAATAAAAGCTGCATTAACCTGACCGAGATGATCCTATCTTCTCAAAATTTCACACATTTGATGAGAGTCCAGCTCTAAAGACATCTACTAACTTACATTTCATCTAACTGATAGCGCCACCTCGTGGCAATTTTTTTTCTTACGAATTTTCTTCTACGTTTTTCTCCAAACACGTTAACTGGACCTACCTCATATTTGCTCAGATGAGGGTTTCGGCCTTCATGATGTCACAACACGAAGTTTGTGAGTTTTCGCGAATTGCTGTGGGCGTGGCTAAGCGCTGTTCGCCAAGAAAACAACGCCAGTTTTGAGGGTCTAAACATGCACAGAAACTCCTGAAGCTTGGCACACACATCTGGCCTGGTAAAATGAGCAATATTTTATTGTTGATTGTGCTATTTTTAAAAAAATGACTCAATAGCGCCCCCTCGAAATTTTTAACGAAGCAGCCCCGGTTGTACGTTTAAGCAAGAACGACGAATATTTTTAGGTGTATGAGGGAGCTCAAGACCTACAAAAAAGTCTCTTGTACCCATATGCTAAAATGAACAGGAAGTGAGCTACGAATTTTTGAATGTCCCATTTTTGACGATTTTTGCACATTCACAGGGGGCAGACTTTTGCCCACTTCTCCTACACGTTTCATCCGACTGAGTTAAGACTTGGCCTGGACCATGTCAAGACCTGAGCCAACGACAGGGGGAAAAATTTTGACTTTTCGAAATACTATATGATGAGGGCGGGGCATCAAAATGTGTGTTTCGCAATGAAAAAGGATATGCTTGATAACTCCCCGGTACATGCTCCAAAAAATCCCAAACTTGACATGTATGTTTAACGTCAAGGCCTGAAGTTATCTCTATGACAACATTCAGTTATATATGCAGCGCCACCTAGCCCTTGAGGCATGAAAAAAAAATACCCCACATACGGTATTTTGTACAAAAAATGTAAACTCATTCTAAGTGTGATAACTAAGTCATTTATGAATATTCTTTTAGTTTCCACCACTCAATGTCACGGGGGGGGTGTGATGGACGGACCCAGAGGCGGAATGAACGGGCAGGGAAAAGTGGAATGACAGCAACTAGCATGACTTTATTGACTGTGGTGGGGAAGGACTGGACGAGACTGAAGTGGAGAAGACTGGGCTGGACGTGTACCCAGATCATGGCGAGGACTTGGCGTTGCGTGATGCAGAGACTTGGCGTGAGGCAGAGACTTGGCGTGAGGCAGAGACTTGGCGTGAGGCAGAGACTTGGCGTGAGGCAGAGACTTGGCGTGAGGCAGAGACTTGGCGTGAGGCAGAGACTTGGCGTGAGGCAGAGACTTGGCGTGAGGCAGAGGCTTGGCGTGAGGCAGAGGCTTGGCGTGATGCAGAAGACTTGGCGTGATGCAGAAGACTTGGCGTGATGCAGAAGACTTGGCGTGATGCAGAAGACTTGGCGTGATGCAGAAGACTTGGCGTGATGCAGAAGACTTGGCGTGATGCAGAAGACTTGGCGTGATGCAGAAGACTTGGCGTGATGCAGAAGACTTGACGTGATGCAGAAGACTTGACGTGATGCGGAAGACTTGGCGTGATGCGGAAGACTTGGTGTGATGCGGAAGACTTGGCGTGATGCGGAAGACTTGGCGTGATGCGGAAGACTTGGCGTGATGCGGAAGACTTGGCGTGACGCGGAAGACTTGGCGTGACGCGGAAGACTTGGCGTGACGTGGAAGACTTGGAAGACTTGGCGTGGAAGACTTTGTAGACTTGGCGTGGAAGACTTTGTAGACTTGGCGTGGAAGACTTTGTAGACTTGGCGTGGAAGACTTTGTAGACTCGGCGTGGAAGACTTTGTAGACTCGGCGTGGAAGACTTAGTAGACTCGGCGTGGAAGACTTAGTAGACTTGGCGTGGAAGACTTGGTAGACTTTGGCGATAAAGACTGGGTAGACTTGGCCCTAAAGACACCACTGTGACTAAACATGTAGACAAGCACCCTGCAGACATTCCAGCAGCAAACATTCAGCAAACAATGCTCCCACACCCGCGTGAGACAAACACCACTCCCTTATACCAACACTAATGACAATAACCGGACACACCTGGGAGACACAGCAGGGAGGGGGAACCAATCAGCACTACACATCAGGAAGGGAAGACACAAGCAGGTGGACAAGGTTAACATAACGAGACTGGGGAAGAAGACCGGAACACCAACAACCAACACTCACCAAAATAAAACAAAAACCCAAACAAACTGAAACGTGACAGTACCCCCCCACCAAGGGACGGCTCCCAGACGTCCCTAAAACAAAAACAAGCCAAAACGGGGAGGGCGGGGACGGGAAGGGAGCTAAACCCTGCCCCTAATCAGGGTACGAATATGAATTAATTAAGGGCCGAAAAACTGCCTTACAAAATTCCATAAATTCTGGATCGGGGGGCGGCCCAGGAGGCGGCATTATTGCGGGCTCATGGGGCGAAAACAGGGGTGGCGCCGCCAAGGGCCGGTTCCCGCGGTGGGCCCTTCTCTTGCGCCGCCTGGCGCTGGGTCCCGGGTCGGCCGCCATTACCGCGCTGTCCAGGGCGGATTCCAAGACCGGAGACTTTGGCAGGGGCGGAGGTGAGGAAGCTGGGGACTCTGGCTGGGGAAGAGACGAGGAAACTGGGGACTTTGGCTGCGGCAGAGACGAGGAATCTGGGGACTTTGGCTGGGGCAGAGACGAGGAAACTGGGGACTTTGGCTGGGGCAGAGACGAGGAAACTGGGGATTTGACCTGGGGCAGAGACGAGGAAACTTGAGACTTTGGCTGGGGCTGTGACGAGAAAACTTGAGACTTGACTTGGGGCAGAGATGAGGAAGCGGGAGAAGGCGGCAACTCTGCCGTGACGAGGGGACCTGAGATGCCAATTGGCCGCGACGAGGGGACCTGAGACGCCAGGGGCTTAGGCTGCACAGGCGCTGCGGCCCGGGGCTGCGGAGGCAGCGGCGCAGGCGTTGCGGTCAAGGGCTGCGGCGGCAGCGGCGCAGGCGAAGCGGCCAGGGACTGCGGCGGCAACGGCGCAGGCGAAGCGGCCAGGGACTGCGGCGGCAGCGGCGCAGGCGAAGCGGCCAGGGGCTGCGGCGGCAGCGGCGCAGGCGAAGCGGCCAGGGGCTGTGGCGGCAGCGGCGCAGGCGAAGCGGCCAGGGGCTGCGGCGGCAGCGGCGCAGGCGAAGCGGCCAGGGGCTGCGGCGGCAGCGGCGCAGGCGTTGCGGCCATGGGCTGCGGCGGCAGCGGCACAGGCGTTGCATCCGGGACCGGCAGCGACGAAGTGGCCGGGGGCTGAAGCGGCAGCAGCGGCACAGGCAAAGAGGCCAGGGGCTGAAGCGGCACAGGCGTGGCATTCTTGGGCTGCCGAGGTGCCAGGACGAGGGCCTGGAGCCGGCGGGGCGCCGGAACGGGGTCCTGAGGCCGGCGCGGAACGGGGTCCTGAGGCCAACGGGGACTTGGAACCTCCGCTGGGTCCGGGTTGGTGGGAGCATTCTGTCACGGGGGGGGTGTGATGGACGGACCCAGAGGCGGAATGAACGGGCAGGGAAAAGTGGAATGACAGCAACTAGCATGACTTTATTGACTGTGGTGGGGAAGGACTGGACGAGACTGAAGTGGAGAAGACTGGGCTGGACGTGTACCCAGATCATGGCGAGGACTTGGCGTTGCGTGATGCAGAGACTTGAGAGCGCCACCTAGTGGTTACAATAAATGTCATACTTTACGTTTTTAGCTACTGTGCTGAGCTCGTTGAAGGGATCCAGTTGAAAATTGGTCAGAAAAGCCTTAAGATGTTGATGATGCCCCACACCGAATATTGTAACTTTTCGCCAAAGGGCGTGGCCGCTACGGTGACGCAAAGTCTGAAGATTTTTCGTGACAATAAAAGCTGCATTAACTTGACCGAGATGATCCTATCTTCTCAAAATTTCACACATTTGATGAGAGTCCAGCTCTAAAGACATCTACTAACTTACATTTCATCTAACTGATAGCGCCACCTAGTGGCAATTTTTTTTCTTACGAATTTTCTTCTACGTTTTTCTCCAAACACGTTAACTGGACCTCCCTCATATTTTCTCAGATGAGGGTTTCGGCCTTCATGATGTCACAACACGAAGTTTGTGAGTTTTCGCGAATTGCTGTGGGCGTGGCTAAGCGCTGTTCGCCAAGAAAACAACGCCAGTTTTGAGGGTCTAAACATGCACAGAAACTCCTGAAGCTTGGCACACACATCTGGCCTGGTAAAATGAGCAATATTTTATTGTTGATTGTGCTATTTTTACAAAAATGACTCAATAGCGCCCCCTCGAAATTTTTAACGAAGCAGCCCCGGTTGTACGTTTAAGCAAGAACGCCGAATATTTTTAGGTGTATGAGGGACCCCAAGACCTACAAAAAAGTCTCTTGTACCCATATGCTAAAATGAACAGGAAGTGAGCTACGAATTTTTGAATGTCCCATTTTTGACGATTTTTGCACATTCACAGGGGGCAGACTTTTGCCCACCTCTCCTACACGTTTCATCCGACTGAGTTAAGACTTGGCCTGGACCATGTCAAGACCTGAGCCAACGACAGGGGGAAAAATTTTGACTTTTCGAAATACTATATGATGAGGGCGGGGCATCAAAATTTGTGTTTCGCAATGAAAAAGGATATGCTTGATAACTCCCCGGTACATGCTCCAAAAAATCCCAAACTTGACATGTATGTTTATCGTCAAGGCCTGAAGGTATCTCTATGACAACATTCAGTTATATATGCAGCGCCACCTAGCCCTTGAGGCATAAAAAAAAAATACCCCACATACGGTATTTTGTACAAAAAATGTAAACTCATTCTAAGTGTGATAACGAAGTCATTTATGAATATTCTTTTAGTTTCCACCACTCAAAATGTTCACTGGCATCAGACTTATCCAAACATATATATATTTTTATTTATTTTTGATAGCCTCTATGGACATTAAAAGCAATATCGTGAATGAAGGATATGCTTAATAACTCCACGGTACATGCTCCAAAAAAAATCCCACACTTGACATGTATGCTTATAATCAAGGCCTGAAGGTATCTCTATGACAACATTCAGTTATAAATACAGCGCCACCTAGCCGTTGAGGCTTATATAAAAAAAAATAAAAAAAAATACCCCACATACGGTATTTTGTACAAAAAATGTACACTCATTCTAAGTGTGATAACTAAGTCATTTATGAATATTCTTTTAGTTTCCACCACTCAAATTGTTCACTGGCTTCACACCGATCCAAACGTATGTACGTTTCCATTTTGTTTTATTCATTTTTGATTGCCCCTTTGGACAATAAAAGTAAACATTGTGCAATGAGTACAACGAGCGATGATGTGTATATACACTTTTACAAAAAAATACCAATCAGGGCAACTCATTGCCTAAAAATAAATAAGGACGCTGATTTTTGCAGGTCTTAACAATCACCAAAATCCGTTGAGCTTGACAGACACTGGCAAAAAAAATATTCTACATGTAAACGTTTATTATGCCATTTTCAAAGAAATTTTGCTTCCAATATGCCAGTACCCCAACGTGCCAGTACCCCAACGTGCAAGTACCCCAACGTGGCCCGGGCTGCGAGGGCCCTTTATAGCTGCTCGCAGCTCTAGTTAGGGCCCGAGCAGCGACCGCTGCGAGGTCCCTATTGTTTTTGTAAAAATTATTATTATTATTATTATTATTAGGGCCCGAGCAGCGACCGCTGCGAGGTCCCTATTGTTTTTGTAAAAATTATTATTATTATTCTTCTTCTTCTTAATTCTCCGCAAACAATCGCAATTTTGGGTACCTAAATATTCACGAAAACTCACCGAACTTTGCACACTCCTCAGGTCCGGCGAAAAATTTGATATTATGAAGTCGTTATAACAACGCGACTCTATAGCGCCCTCTAGCATAGAAAAATAAAAACCAAGCCCGGCACGTTTGAGCTAGAGCAACGAAAATTGGCAGGCACGTGTAGCACCCCGAGACGCACAAAAAAGTCTATTGGGACCATGTAGCTAAAATGTACAGGAAGTGAGCTATGAATTTTTTAATGTCCAACTTTGGCCTATTTTGGCACATTCACTGTGGTCATGCTTTTTCCCCCTATGCAAACATTTTTCATCCCATTGACTTCAAACTTGGCATTTATCATCTCAAGACCTAAGAGAACAGCTGGGCAAAAAGTCTTGCCTTTTCGAAATACTATATGACGGGGGCGGGGCATCAAATATTGCCTTTAAAATTTCATTTGTCCAGAAAGAGCAAATGCTGAATAACTCCCATGTACAAGCTCCAAAAAATCTCAAACTTCTCAGGCAACGTAATAGTCACGGCCTAAAAACATCTATATGACAAAATTCAGTTATACATATAGCGCCACCTAGTGGTTACAATAAATGTCATACTTTACGTTTTTAGCTACTGTGCTGAGCTCATTGAAGGGATCCAGTTGAAAATTGGTCAGAAAAGCCTTAAGATGTTGATGATGCCCCACACCGAATATTGTAACTTTTCGCCAAAGGGCGTGGCCGCTACGGTGACGCAAAGTCTGAAGATTTTTCGTGACAATAAAAGCTGCATTAACTTGACCGAGATGATCCTATCTTCTCAAAATTTCACACATTTGATGAGAGTCCAGCTCTAAAGACATCTACTAACTTACATTTCATCTAACTGATAGCGCCACCTAGTGGCAATTTTTTTTCTTACGAATTTTCTTCTACGTTTTTCTCCAAACACGTTAACTGGACCTACCTCATATTTGCTCAGAAGAGGGTTTCGGCCTTCATGATGTCACAACACGAAGTTTGTGAGTTTTCGCGAATTGCTGTGGGCGTGGCTAAGCGCTGTTCGCCAAGAAAACAACGCCAGTTTTGAGGGTCTAAACATGCACAGAAACTCCTGAAACTTGGCACACACATCTGGCCTGGTAAAATGAGCAATATTTTATTGTTGATTGTGCTATTTTTACAAAAATGACTCAATAGCGCCCCCTCGAAATTTTTAACGAAGCAGCCCCGGTTGTACGTTTAAGCAAGAACGACGAATATTTTCAGGTGTATGAGGGAGCCCAAGACCTACAAACAAGTCTCTTGTACCCATATGCTAAAATGAACAGGAAGTGAGCTACGAATTTTTGAATGTCCCATTTTTGACGATTTTTGCACATTCACAGGGGGCAGACTTTTGCCCACCTCTCCTACACGTTTCATCCGGCTGAGTTAAGACTTGGCCTGGACCATGTCAAGACCTGAGCCAACGACAGGGGGAAAAAATTAGACTTTTCGAAATACTATATGATGAGGGCGGGGCATCAAAATTTGTGTTTCACAATGAAAAAGGATATGCTTGATAACTCCCCGGTACATGCTCCAAAAAATCCCAAACTTGACATGTATGTTTATCGTCAAGGCCTGAAGTTATCTCTATGACAACATTCAGTTATATATGCAGCGCCACCTAGCCCTTGAGGCATGAAAAAAAAATACCCCACATACGGTATTTTGTACAAAAAATGTAAACTCATTCTAAGTGTGATAACGAAGTCATTTATGAATATTCTTTTAGTTTCCACCACTCAAAATGTTCACTGGCATCAGACTTATCCAAACATATATATATTTTTATTTATTTTTGATAGCCTCTATGGACATTAAAAGCAATATCGTGAATGAAGGATATGCTTAATAACTCCACGGTACATGCTCCAAAAAAAATCCCACACTTGACATGTATGCTTATAATCAAGGCCTGAAGGTATCTCTATGACAACATTCAGTTATAAATACAGCGCCACCTAGCCCTTGAGGCTTATATAAAAAAAAATAAAAAATACCCCACATACGGTATTTTGTACAAAAAATGTACACTCATTCTAAGTGTGATAACTAAGTCATTTATGAATATTCTTTTAGTTTCCACCACTCAAATTGTTCACTGGCTTCACACCGATCCAAACGTATGTACGTTTCCATTTTGTTTTATTCATTTTTGATTGCCCCTTTGGACAATAAAAGTAACATTGTGCAATGAGTACAACGAGCGATGATGTGTATATACACTTTTACAAAAAAATACCAATCAGGGCAACTCATTGCCTAAAAATAAAGGACGCTGATTTTTGCAGGTCTTAACAATCACAAAAACCCGTTGAGCTTGATACACACACTGGCAAAAAAATATTCTACATGTAAACGTTTATTATGCCATTTTCAAAGAAATTTTGCTTCCAATATGCCAGTACCCCAATGTGCCAGTACCCCAACGTGCAAGTACCCCAACGTGCAAGGACCCCAACGTGGCCCGGGCTGCGAGGGCCCTTTATAGCTGCTCGCAGCTCTAATTATTAGGGCCCGAGCAGCGACCGCTGCGAGGTCCCTATTGTTTTTGTAAAAATTATTATTATTATTCTTCTCCGTAAACGATCGCATTTTTAAGGGCCTAAACATTTCCGAAAACTCACCAAACTTTGCAGTCTCTTCGGGCCCGGCGAAAAATTTGATATTATGTAGTTGCCATAACAATGCGACTCTATAGCGCCCCCTAGCGTAGAAAATTAAAAACCAATCCCGGCCCGTTTGACCTAGAGCTACGAAAATTGCCAGGCACGTGTAGCACCCCGACACGCACAAAAAAGTCAGTGGAAGCCATTTCCTAAAATGTACAGGAAGTGAGCTATGAATTTTTGAATGTCCAATTTTGGCCCATTTTGGCCCATTCACTGTGGTCATACTTTTTTCCCCTTTGCAAATATTTTTCAGCCAGTTGACTTCAAACTTGCCATGTGTCATCTCAAGACCCAAGACAACAACTGGGCAAAATATCTTGACTTTTTGGAATACTATATGACGGGGGCGGGGCATCAAATATTGCCTTTAAAATTTAATTTGTCCAGAAAGACAAAATGCTGAATAACTCCCATGAACAAGCTCCAAAAAATCTCAAACTTCTCATGCAACTTAATAGTCACGGCCTGAAAAAATCTATATGATACAATTCTGTTATATATATAGCGCCACCTAGTGGTGACAATAAATGTCATACTTTACGTTTTTAGCTACTGTGCCAAGCTCTTTGAAGGGATCCAGTTGAAAATTGGTCAGACAAGCCTTAAGATGTTGATCATGCCCCACACCGAATATTGTAACTTTTCACCAAAGGGCGTGGCCTCTACGGTGCCGCAAAATCTGGTAATTTTTCGTGGCAATAAAAGCTGCTTTTACTTGATCCAGGTAATCCTATCTTCTCAAAATTTCACACATTTGATGAGAGTCCAGCCCTTAAGACATCTACGAACTTATATTTCATCTTACTGTTAGCGCCACCGTCCGGCAATTTTTTTTTTTACGATTTTTCTTAAATGTTTTTCTCCAACCACATTAACTGCACCTACCTCATATTTGCTCAGATGAGGGTTTCGGTCTTCATGATGTCACAACACGAAGTTTGTGAGTTTTCGCGAATCGCTGTGGGCGTGGCTAAGCGCTGTTCGCCAAGAAAGCAACACCAATTTTGAGGGCCTAAACCGGCACAGAAATGCATGAAACTTGGCACACACATCTGGCCTGGCAAAATGAGCGATATTTTATCCTGGATTGTGCTATTTTTACAGAAATGACTCAATAGCGCCCCCTAGAAAACTTTAATGAAGCAGCCCCGGTTGTACGTTTAAGCAAGATCTACGAAAATTTTTAGGTGTATGAGGGAGCCCAAGACCTACAAAAAAGTCTCTTGGACCCATATGCTAAAATGAACCGGAAGTGAGCTACGAATTTTTGAATGTCCCATTTTTTACGATTTTAGCACATTTACAGGGGGCATACTTTTACCCACTTCTCCTACACGTTTCATCCGACTGACTTCAGACTTGACCTGGGCTATGTCAAGACCTGAGCCAACGACAGGGAGAAAAATCTTGACTTTTCTAAATACTATATGATGAGGGCGGGGCATCAAAATTTGTGTTTCGCAATGAAAAATTATATGCTTAATAACTCTCCGGTACATGCTCCAAAAAATCCCAAACTTGACATGTATGTTTATAGTCAAGGCCTGAAGCTATCTCTATGACAACATTCAGTTATATATGCAGCGCCACCTAGCCCTTGAGGCATAAAAAAAAAATACCCCACTTACGGTATTTTTACAAAAATTGTAAACTCATTCTCAGTGTGATCACGAAGTCATTTATGAATATTCTTTTACTTTCCACCACTCAAAATGTTCACTGGCATCAGACCTATCCAAACATACGTATTTTTTTATTTAGTTTTATTTATTTTTGATAGCCTCTATAAACAATAACAGCAACATTGTGCAATGAGTACGAGCGATGATGTGTATATATACTTTTACAAAAAATACAAATCAGCAATATTGTGAATGAAGGCTATGCTTAATAACTCACAGGTACATGCTCCAAAAAAATCCCATACTTAAAATGTATATTTATAGTCAAGGCCTGAAGGTATCTCTATGACAAAAATCAGTTATAAACTAGAGCTGCGAGCAGCTATAAAGGGCCCTCGCAGCCCGGGCCACGTTGGGGTCCTTGCACGTTGGGGTACTTGCACGTTGGGGTACTGGCACGTTGGGGTACTGGCACATTGGAAGCAAAATTTCTTTGAAAATGGCATAATAAACGTTTACATGTAGAATATTTTTTTGCCAGTGTGTGTGTCAAGCTCAACGGGTTTTGGTGATTGTTAAGACCTGCAAAAATCAGCGTCCTTTTTTATTTTTAGGCAATGAGTTGCCCTGATTGGTATTTTTTGTAAAAGTGTATATATACATCATCGCTCGTTGTACTCATTGCACAATGTTACTTTTATTGTCCAAAGGGGCAATCAAAAATGAATAAAACAAAATGGAAACGTACATACGTTTGGATCGGTGTGAAGCCAGTGAACAATTTGAGTGGTGGAAACTAAAAGAATATTCATAAATGACTTAGTTATCACACTTAGAATGAGTGTACATTTTTTGTACAAAATACCGTATGTGGGGTATTTTTTTTTTTTTTATATAAGCCTCAAGGGCTAGGTGGCGCTGTATTTATAACTGAATGTTGTCATAGAGATACCTTCAGGCCTTGATTATAAGCATACATGTCAAGTGTGGGATTTTTTTTTGGAGCATGTACCGTGGAGTTATTAAGCATATCCTTCATTCACGATATTGCTTTTAATGTCCATAGAGGCTATCAAAAATAAATAAAAATATATATATGTTTGGATAAGTCTGATGCCAGTGAACATTTTGAGTGGTGGAAACTAAAAAAATATTCATAAATGACTTAGTTATCACACTTAGAATGAGTGTACATTTTTTGTACAAAATACCGTATGTGGGGTATTTTTTTTTCATGCCTCAAGGGCTAGGTGGCGCTGCATATATAATTGAATGTTGTCATAGAGATAACTTCAGGCCTTGACGATAAACATACATGTCAAGTTTGGGATTTTTTGGAGCATGTACCGGGGAGTTATCAAGCATATCCTTTTTCATTGTGAAACACAAATTTTGATGCCCCGCCCTCATCATATAGTATTTCGAAAAGTCAAAATTTTTCCCCCTGTCGTTGGCTCAGGTCTTGACATGGTCCAGGCCAAGTCTTAACTCAGTCGGATGAAACGTGTAGGAGAAGTGGGCAAAAGTCTGCCCCCTGTGAATGTGCAAAAATCGTCAAAAATGGGACATTCAAAAATTCGTAGCTCACTTCCTGTTCATTTTAGCATATGGGTACAAGAGACTTTTTTGTAGGTCTTGGGCTCCCTCATACACTTAAAAATATTCGGCGTTCTTGCTTAAACGTACAACCGGGGCTGCTTCGTTAAAAATTTCAAGGGGGCGCTATTGAGTCATTTTTGTAAAAATAGCACAATCAACAATAAAATATTGCTCATTTTACCAGGCCAGATGTGTGTGCCAAGTTTCAGGAGTTTCTGTGCATGTTTAGACCCTCAAAACTGGCGTTGTTTTCTTGGCGAACAGCGCTTAGCCACGCCTACAGCAATTCGCGAAAACTCACAAACT